>NC_141600.1:19071127-19371127 GCF_047967505.1 Dipteris shenzhenensis
ATTTATAGTGTTTTGAAGAGTTTATTTGAAAATTAGAAGGTTTCTTGGAGCATGATCCTATGGACTCATCTAGTAAGAGCATAAGGATGAATGCCCATCTATGAAAGGTCGAGTGACATAAGGATGGATGTGCATCCATGAAAGGTAAAGTGGATTTTAGAAAATATGTTTCGTGTTAGGACATGCTTTTGGACGTGGAGTGCAAGGAAGTATGGACACTTGAGACAATTGCTTGGAATACCAAAGTAGAACTCAACACAATGCCCCAAAGAGTGTGGGCTTCATTCCATTATGGGGTATTTATACAAGTTGGAGAGCTTCTCTCTTTGCATGTAGGAATTGTAAGACATTCTCTCTCTACATGTAGAACTTGCATATATAAGTTGTATGTAGAAGTTGCAAGTTGCATGTAGAACTCGGATGTTGCATGTTGCATGTAGAACTCACACGTAGGAATCACATGTAGAAGTTGCATGTAGGATTTGCATGTGGAACATGCATGTAGAAGTTGCAAGTTGCATGTAGGAGTCGCATGTAGAACTTGCATGTAGGACTTGCATGTAGAACTCCCATGTAGGAGTTGCATGTAGAACTTGCATGTAGAACATGCAAGTTGGATTTCTAAGAGGGATTATTCCTAGCCTTATGCAAGTACAAGTGGAGCTTTGCCGCTACTCTACACACACATTTTGTACTATCTAAGTCCATGTTGGCACAGAGACAATAGTATGGCAATGCAGTTTTGAAATCTAAATGTTATGGAGGAACATTTGGATTGGAGGATATGTATGGCAATGCAGTTCCGAAACTGGTGAATGGTTATAGGTTGAAGCCGTATCATGCACCAACATTATCAATAAATACCTTGGGAGATGAATCACTACATCCGGCTGGAATGGTAATGGTATATGCAGTGGCTATTCATCTAATCAGAAGGGAGTTTTCTGAATGTCTAAAATTCCAAAAAATCCAAAAAGTTCGAGTGCAAAATTCTAAAGGATGTTCCGAAGATCCAAAATTCCGAAGTTCCATGTCTGCAGGTCCCTACTCTGAGATCCAAAATTCTGAAGGATGTTCCAAAGATCCAAAATTTCGAAGTGCGTAATAATAATTTTTGTTAAAGTAATTGTATGTGCCAAGGTTGGGAGTGTTCTCCTCCAATCGATTAAATCATTTCAACCGATGCGCACCACCTCCGATGACATGTCCATATAAGGGATTAGTTTAGTGGCAGTTCACATGTTTGGCATCACACTCATCTAGCCATTTATAGTTCTAGCTTATTGAATATTTTCCAAGCACTTTCACTTGTTGTTCTTTGTGTTAGAGGACGTCCTTGGCACACAACTATCTTGTTCAAGGTGTAGAGATTTCATTGTCGTGTCATGTGCTTGATCTACTTTTAGCCCGCTATAGCTAGCAGAGAGATGGGTCACAAACCGGCAGGTGCAGTGGCTCATCGAAGTAAGAAATCTCAAAGGGAGATAAAGTCACACATCGCAAAAGCTCAAGACCTTTCAAAAGATTTGACCACTGAGTTAGATCCACCGGTGGAAAAGTAGTAAATCATTAACAGTCCACCGGTATTCTAGGAATCAAAGGTATCTCTTGATTTGTGACTACTAAGAAATGGTTAAAAAAGATTAAGCTATACAATTTTGCATGTCTACCTTGGTATTGTGGAAGGATAACCCAGATGTTCTCAGTCAATTTCGAGTATTACAATGAACGGACAGTGAAATTGCTATGGGAGTGAAAATCACATTGGAATTAGTTGCCAGTGTGTTTTGTTTACCCTATTATTTAGAAGAGGTTCAATTTGATAGATATTCAAATGAGATCATGATGGCCGAGATTGGAAATTCAATTTTGTCCAAAAATTGTTATATAATTAGTAAAGTACCTGATCCAATCAGAAAGTACTAGTTGGGTTGGTTTGTAGAGAGGGTTGTGCTACTAGTTCGGAATGATTATATGGCCAAAGAAAATTATGCTTACTTGTTAGCTGCAGAACAAGGGAAAAAGGTGTCATGGGCGATGCTAGTGTACACAAAGTTAATGCAGGAGATCTCAAGGAAACACTCCCGAACTCCAAATCAATTTTCTAGAATCATACCATATATTACAGCTTTATTTGGTCATGTGGTGCAGAAGAGGGAAAGCATTCCATTTTGAAAGGAAAACGGGAAAAAGCAATTTGAAGATTTGGATGATACAGTTTAGTATACCATTGATCACTTGGTTAAAGCTAAGTACACATGCCAATAGTCAATGGAGATAGCGACAAGAAAGTCATTGTCTATAGCTTTATGGAAGACACTAATCATAGGTAAGGAGAAGAAGGTTCTTCAAGAACCATCAACAATAAAATCCAAATCGAAGATTTTGTTGAAAAAGGGACCAATAAGTGACTTAAAGAAGAGATTGATAGCATGACTCAAGATCAATTTACGGATAAGGAAGTAGAGATCAGAACAGCATTTACAAGCAAGGAGTCTCTTCATAATGTGTCATATAAGCAATTTACTACAGAGGTTAATGTTTTAAATGCCTATGCTAACAAGATGCAATCACTTCAGTAGCAATCAGTCAATGAAATAGTAGAATTGCAAACTTAGAATAGAATATTGGCATAGTAGATGAAGGACCATAGTGAAGTACAGAAGATCCAGCAAGAACTATTGCAACCACAAAACTGGTTTCAAAGTTATAGGGAGCAAAAAGAAAAGACTGAGAAAAAATTAATGGATCAAATTGAGCAGCAACAAGCATGTTTATCTACTATCAATCAGTGGTGGCTGAAGGAGATGCAAGTTGAATTTTTTAATATGTTAGAACTGCTTTCTAAATGCAATACTGGGTTGCAAATAGATAACTTATTATTGCAAGCAAAAATAGAATCTTTGAAGTATCTAGAACAGGAGCTGAAGACACTTTCAGAGGAAACTGAGGTGGAAGGTACATTTATGAAGATTGATGCAATGGAGCATGTACAAGTAGAATTGGTTACTATATCTCAAAATGACTAGGATAATGTGAAAGAAATATTGTTAAAGTTGGCTCGGAGGCCATATGAAGCTTTGCTTCAGAGGAGTACAACACTAATGCTTTGCAAGAGAAAGTTCAAGAGCATAAGCAAATCATTCAGGAGTTGTAGCAACAATTCATGCAGTTTCTATAGAGGCAACGGATGGTATCAACACCGGTTTCAGCCTACTACACAACAGAAAATTTTCCTAAGATATTGTCTATGTAGGTACCTGAAGATCTAGTAGCAGAGAAGACAGATGCAGGAACTAGTCATGAGTTCCAGTAGAGTTCATGGCAAGGGGAAGAGGTGCAGACAGAGGAGATGATGCAAGATTTAAAGACTATTCAAGACTTGATTGATGTGGAAGATGAAAAGCCCGAAGAGAAACAATACACTAACATAGATGCTATTATGGATGAGCTGAATGTTGTTTTACAGAAGAGCCAGATGCTGTTACAAAAGAACAAGAGGCTTTTACAGAAAAGTTAGGAGAATAGGTTACCCCAATGCAAGATGTAAATCATGGGCATGATCATGAAAGATGATCCATTAGGCTCTTTACCAGAAAAAATAGATGTGGAACTTGATGAACTAAAGGTTTAAGTCGATTTAGGTTGCAATAATTTTTTATGAACAAAAATAATTATACCACCGGGTGTGCCAGTGTGGACAAACACCACTTGGATACTCGTGGACTATATCTATTTTCATAAGTAATAGAAAACCTTAGTAGGCTTCTGAAGCATGTATGCTAGTAGTTAGAATTGTCATATAGATGAGATGGTCGTTCTCTGTTCTATGTTGTTGATTCAAAAGCTTAGGAGTTCCGAATGAGGAAGCATTATTTGTCCACAGAACTCTATTTTGTTTAGTCTTGACTATGTTTCCTATCTGATGTACTAAGTTTTCAGTAGTAATGAAACGAATATCAACAATCAGTATTACCCATTAAGATCTTCACTTGTTCTAAATTTGGGATTGAAATGTCAGTTGTCAAAAGTTCTTACTATGCTTCAATGATGATGTGTTTATCTTAATAGGTTGTTTTTCTAGATAAGTCTCTACCTGTTACAACAGGCATATGTCAATGAGTGCAAAAATGTGCATATGCCACTTATTGTGCATGTAACAATCTAGCTATAACTGGGGGAGATTTGGGATTTCCAAATCTTGGTTTTATTAATGTCTAAATTGCACTCCATACAACTTTCTAGGAGCACAATGCCAATGGGGTTGATCTTCTTGACTCTATAAGGTCCTTGACCTTGATACTTTAATTTGTCCTTGTGGACTTTGGTCTTCTAGAGTAAGACAAGGTTAACTTCACTAATCTCCTTATCTTTGAGATTCCTATCAAACCATGCCTTCATTTTTTTTTTGGGGTCATTCCATGGTAGGCTCTTAACCTCATTTTAGTATGCTTCTCAAGTTGGAGTAGTCGTGTTTCCAGAGATTCTTTATCACTAAGGCACTCCTATGCTGCCACTCATAGACTAGGGATAATGAATTCTAATGGGATTAATACCTCCAAACCATATAGTAGTTGGAATAGCATAAAACCTGTGCTGACCTTAAAAGTGGTTCTGTAGGCGCATAAGGCAAAGTTGAGCTTTTTTGCTGAGCATTTGGGTTCTACTACTTTTGTGAGAATAATGCATAGGCTTTTATTGGTAGATTCTACTTTCCCATTCCCTTGGGATAGTAGTGAGGGCTATTCCAGTGTACAACCATGAATCTTGAGAGTAGTTCCTAAATCACTTCATTGTGACAAAGTGCATTCCTCAATCAGAGACTATTTCCAAGGGGCAATCATATCGCGTGATCACATTTTCATAAAGAAACTTGGCAATACTTCTAGCATCAGCTTTGCGTACTGCATTTGCTTCAACCCGTGTTCGACAAGGCAATTGTAGGCTGTTTCTTGCTGCTCTAAGTGACTGCAGCACTCCCAAAAGAGAACACATATCCACTAGTAGATCGTCTATCAGAAATACTGCCAGCCCAATCAGCATCAATATATCCATGCAACTGTATCTGAACCCTAGCCTCATAAAATAGTCCATACTGCAATGTGGACTTCACATACCTGAGTATGCGTCTAGCCGCATCCAAATGCGGTTTCCTTGGAGCCTGCATAAACTGACTTACCAACCCAACAGCATAGCTCAAATCTGGCCTGGTAATAGTCATGTAAATCAAACTTCCTACTATGCATCTGTACATAGTAGGGTCTTCTAGAAGCTCACCTGCATCTGCGCTCAGCTTCACATTCTGCTCCAAAGGAATTGAAATAGGCTTACAGCCTTTCATTCCCCATTTTACAAAGGGTTGTTGCACCATGACTGTGGTTAGGGGATTGAAGTCTTTCTGTTGGGGTTTGGAAATTCTTTGGGATACATCACATTTTTTAAAGAACTCATGGGCATCATTCCACAATATGGGCCACCAATAGCCAGCTGAAAGAATTTTTCATTGTCTTATCTAGCAGAGTGTTCTCTTGCAATGCCTTCATGCACTTTATGGATGCAAGATTTCATAAATCTATGCAGGGTCTGATCTATACATATTTTGTACAATTGACCCACATGGTGCAGCTTTCATTATGAGTTTGTGGGCTTCCACTTTCCACAATTTTGGGGGGGGTCCTCCCATCATTAAGTGTCCAATGACACCATTATGCCATTCTGAGACAACCTTGATTTTGCACAATGGGGCATTAGGCAAGTCATCTTTGACTGAAGTGGATTCTTCTCCAGATTTGAAATGGGACAAGTGATCAACAATGTAGTGTTGAGAACCTTTGTAGACCACTATTTTAAAATTGAATTCTTGAAGCGAAGAAGCAACCTGGTTATTCTTCTTGTCGTACATGGATGATTCATAAGATATTGCACTACTATACCTTCATCCTTGTTCGACACTTACCTACCAATGTTTTACGTGTGGCTACAGGCACAAAAACCATTGGTATGACATGTGGGGGTTTGTTTGTTGATATTGGCATCATTATATACTGACATTACTAGACATTGTCAGTATATACTGACACTATCAGAATAAGTTTTACCAATGTTGGTATATACTAACACTGGTATAAATTTTCCATATAGATGAAAATACAGAATGTTGTTTGCAATAAGACTCAAAATAATTTTTTGCTACAAGTTTTATTATTTGAAAGATAAAAAGTATAAGAGTATATACACCAAGTTTGAGATCAAAATACTCAAGTATACATGGTAAACTCAATATAAAAATGTACATAATGCCACTATAAGAGTGAAAGGGGTGAGGATAAAAAGCCTTGGCAATGGCAAAAGAATCAATCAGTAGGATTTACATCAATGGCTTTGTTGTCTTGAGCCAAGTCTAGCACACCAAATAAGTCAATCTCTAAGTGTATGTCAATTGATCACCTATATCATCATCGTATGTTGTATATCTACCTAAGACTTGATCCTCCAATTCATCTTGCTCTTTAATACTATCAGGTGATACATGATCCCCTCTTTTTCCCCAATGTCGTTATCTCAACCTTCCTCCATTATGATGTCATTATATGAACTTTTTTCTTGGCCCATATCGGGATCTTCATCTTCTTCCCAAGATCCATTAAGATCAATTGAATTCATTGGTGGCATCTCCATATCCACATCTCTATCTTCAAAACTATGTTTACTTTGCAGAACAACTTGGATCACATGCCGGCATTGTGGATTAGAACGATTTGGATGGACGACCACTTATGTTCAAGGATGCCATCAATTGTATTAATGGATGCTCAATTATGTATGAATTTAAACATTTACCAATTGTTTAAAAACAAAGGCATTAAATTGATAAATTCATTTTGTATGTACCTGCTAACAATGCTTGGAAATAGCAAAATTATCCTTTTCATCGGTCCATAGTTTGGTGGAGTTTATGGCTAAGAAACCACTATTGTCTTTTCTAACTGTAGCATTGGGACTATTGTAGATAGTTCTAAACCATTTTACATCAAGAATGAAAATACTAAATCATATAAAATCAACTTCATATATTTTGCTTATGGTCCCACAATGATCTAATTGTGAGGAGCAAAGATTAGTGTTATAAGAACTTGCTCGGCTATCTTGTATGAAGTTGGCCATGAATCCACAATCATATGTGACTCTCTTTGAATCGATGCATTCCACATCAAAATGGCATCCATATGACCATAATGCACTGTATATTTTGTACTACAAAGGACATCATGAAAACAATGACGATGCATTCTATTAAAGTGATTATGACCATGAATAAATTAATTGAGTCAAAAGGTAAGAATCTTACATGTATCATACATCCTTGAGCAAACTCTTTCTCTCGCTTGGTTGTTATCTCCCCATCATCTTTGGCTTTATGAAGAGCCTCTTGTAGCCAATCCATTAACATGTCTTTGTAGAGAAGAGAAAGTTCTCATGGATATTGTAGCGCTTTCCTATGCATGACTCTAAATCTCACCCTATCATTTACTCTTGTTGCTTTGGCCACTTCATATCTCTTGTTGCATGTCCTTGCTATTGAGGATATAAAACTTGTTGAAATTTTCCCTTTGTTCTTTGCTCATCTTTTTTTCAATCCATTTTTCTTGGGGGATCTCGAAAATGATACAATCATCATCTTGGTTATGCCATATGCGTGCCATATCGGGATCCATGGATGCAAGAAACTCTGTGATATATACTATTGACTCTTGCACAAGCTAGCCCTCTATCGTGCTTACTTGGGGTCTTGCTCTTTGCCTTACAAATCCCTTCAAAGTTTTTATAAACCATTCAAGATAAAGCATCCAACAACTATGAACGGTTCATGCCAATGACAACCTCATCAACTGTATGTACAAGCAAGTGCACATGAGTTGTCATAATGCTTGAGGGAAAGTGCTTATCAAGCAAACACATAGCTTTGATGGAGTCTACCCTAGCTTGATATAGAGATCTCTTTTTGAGAGATCCACCTATTTCACATGCCCATGTAAGATTCACAATCTTCTATAGATCTTTTAAAATTTTTTGAAATATAGTCAAGGTGATATCATAGTAAGCATATGTACCTCACAATGCCATTGATCTTGTAGATAGTTGTTCTAACATTGTCTGATAAGAATTCTTTCATTGTAATTGGGAGGACAAACTATCCAGGTAACAAAAGAATTATAATAATGCAACATAATCATAGTAGCTGTACTCTGCATGAAAACAATCATAGTTCTAACAATCATTCAAGCATAAGGAATACCTATCATAGTTCTAACAATCATTCAAGCATAAGGAATACCTATCATAGTTCTAACAATCGTTCAAGCATAAGGAATACCTATAAGAACTTGTGCCAATCATGGGCCACTAAGCTTGTTGTCTTTGAAAATGCTCCTTTCAAGTAACACGTGTCGTTCTGGTGTCCGAGGCAATGTCCAACTTAGCCATTGCCTCCTCTCTCTTAGAGAGGATACATGGTGCTTTTGGGAGAACCACTTTCGGACCACACATTCAGGGCCACAACAACTCAGGCATCCTCTCGATGGCTCACAAGTCTTCTCACACTCCTTTTATGTCTTTGTCACCAACCAAGTGTGCCCAAATTGAAGCCCCCACATTCTTGAAGATATGCATGGGATCCCAAGAGATGATTGATTTGCAATTGACTCCAATATGGAAGCTCATGAAATATTAATAGCCTCTTCATATTTTGAACTGAATCCTAAACAAAGGAAAATGTGTTTTCTTGTGCAAGCACTGCACTGGCTCTATTTTAGTGCGGGTTGTAGTTAATGCTAAACCAAGGAAAATGTATTTACTTGCAACCACCATGTTGGTTCTTGGAACTATTTTAGTGCTGCTTGTAGGTAATCCTAAAACCAAGGAAAATGTGTTTCCTTGTGTATCACTTGCTTATGCAACAGACTGCAACCAGCAACGATCGCTACCAGAAAATAACTATCTGCTACCAAAAAGTAACTATCTCTACCAACAATGATTGTGATAATAGTATTATTTATATTAGAGTTGAAACTTAAATGAGATTACACCTAGCAAGTGTAACAACTTAGCCATTGCTGAGAGAAAAAGTTGAATAGAGGAGTGGAGCAGATGAGTAGGGGAGCAAATGAGTGGATGAGAGCTAGAGGAGGGACAATGGAGCAAGGTAGCCAATCAGGTGCAGGAGGAGGGAGCATGGATTAGGTTGTCGTGCTGTATCAACAACTCTTTTCTCAGCAAAAGTCCCATAAGTCATTTTGGCATGGGGGTTATACATAGTACCAGAGGAAATCAGTCTATCATCACCAACAAGAAGATAGGGAGTGAAGGTCTTGTGCCTGACCTTGTATGATACACTAGCAGGATCATTTTTGGAGATTGGGAGCTTGTAACAAATTCTCTATTGGAGGTTGGGGAGACTTAGTCAAGTGGGGCGCCGATGAGTCGGTGTCTCTTTGGGAGAGGGGGGACCCTGTGGTAGCACAATCCTTTCCAGTGTGGGCATTAGTCAAGTCATTCTTTAGTGGGATTGGTTGCTCCAAGTCGGGAAAGGTCTTCTCCTTTTCTTCTACTTTTGCAATGAAAATCCAAGCCTTCTCCATGATCGCAAACTATTTTTTAGCATAATCATACTCTTTCTTCAGACAATCTTGCACTTATTTAGATAGCCATTCCATGATCTGAAGATTATCACCACGGCCTTGGGAACATCATCAAAAGGGAGAAGAGGGCATTAGTAGAAATAATTTTATTGGAAAAAGCTTTGGTGCATCTTTGAAACCAAATGGACCAAAACACATTGCTTCATAAAGAGTTCTAGTGGATTGGGGCTCTTGTGGGTTGATCTCCCAGTAAGATGTAGGCATAGTTGAAAAGGAAAACTACTAATCACCTTTGCACTAGCTCCCATATCACTTTGAAAGAAGGATAATTTAGGAATAGGTGGGGAGTGTCCTCTTGAGCTCTATTGCAACGTTTGCACTACCCATCTCCTTGGCTGATTCTCCTAGCTCTACTAGCCACCCACACTGCTTTGTGCAAGATTAACCATAGTAGACAGGATTGTTTCTCTATGATACCCCTATCCCACACCTTGTCGAACCTTTGTGTCCATCTATTTTCAGAGTCTCATTTGAACCACTTTTGATTAAGTTGATCTATTACAGTTTGAGCATCCCACCACTAAAACCAGTATTGGGAAGAGATTATTTTGCCCTGTCCATCCGAATTCTCACAAAGAGGGTTTCATGAAGTCTACCACCCATCCATAGTATGTAGTCTTTGTTATAGAGGTTCTTTATTTCTTGGAGAAAGAGTAGGTCAAATTTGTTCAATCTATGTCTTTCTTGAAGAGACATGTCCTATGTCCACCGGCCTTGCCCGTGGTTCCATAGGTCTCCCCACATTCTAAGACCTGTTTTATTGGACCTTAGGGTGCCTTTGAGTGCATTGTTTGATAGTTGGCTGCTGCTCCTAATGATAAAGAACTAAATGGAATCTTGGCTGCAAAAGGTTCTCGTCTTCCTAATGAACGCTTTCTAGATTAGGAATATTTTCAAAGATTCCCAAGCCTTCCACATGCCCTTCCAGAGTTTGAATCCTTTGGCTGTGCAAGGCTCTTCCTGAAAAGGTTTGTTCTTGTTGACAGATTCTTTTAATGTTTGCATCTTGTTATCTTTAACTTGGAATTTTTTTAAATTATTAGTGAGGCCCAACTAATCTTGGCTTTAGATAATCTTTCAAGATCCATTGGGCCATAAATCTAGCTGTAGACTTTTCTACATCTACAATGCCTAAGCCTCGAGCCACCCTTGGGAGAGTATATACTTCACACATTACTTTAGCCATTTTTCTTTGACCCAGATCTCCACCCCATAGGAAGGTTTGGAAAAGATTGTTTACCTAGTCAAATCCCTTCTTTGAGGGAAACCAGCATGATATAACTTAGATTAGAGAAGGATAGATATAGTGGTTGAGTACAAACTTTCTTTTGGCAAGAGAGGGTTGGAAACCTTGCCATTTTTGCATTTTTGTCCGGATTTTATCTAGCACCCATTCCTATCTGTCCTTATTTGAGCATTTAAACCCCATAGAAATTTCAAGAAGTCAAAATATTTCTCCTTCTTTTAAGAGTTTACACCATTTGCTAGTCACGACTTGAGGGGGAGGAATCCTACTTCCAAAGACACCTGTCTTTTCACGGTTAATTTTGGAGCCGGAGGCACTGCAAAAGATTTCAAGGCACTTTACCACGTTACCAACTGATTGTT
This sequence comes from Dipteris shenzhenensis, assembly GCF_047967505.1. Taxonomy (NCBI): domain Eukaryota; kingdom Viridiplantae; phylum Streptophyta; class Polypodiopsida; order Gleicheniales; family Dipteridaceae; genus Dipteris; species Dipteris shenzhenensis. The sequence continues at coordinate 19,082,434 of NC_141600.1, forward strand.
CATCAATTTGTGGAGTGAGGTTGGTGTCATCTGCAAATTGCTAGCAAATAGTCTATTCTCCCCCTTCTACCCAAATACCTACTATCGTTCCCCTATCAACTTCCTCCCAACTGAGAGAGTCTACCGTAATGGCAAAGAGCAAAAGGGCATCCCTGTCTAATTGACCTCTTGAGAGAAAAGGAGGGAGAGACTCTGTTGTTTATTTTGACTTTTGCTCTCGCTACATGTGGTAGACTACTGGGTGGATGATTTGACTCTTGCTGCTACTCTTGTTACATTTGTCCAGGTGGGGGAGTAGAGATTGTTCGAGAGGAGGAGGGAGTCTCTAAGCATGGGAGAGTGGAAGTAACTTCAGTTAGCTCATTGATCGAGGAGATCATGGGTAGATACAGAGTGGGAGGAGATGGTGGACATGTAGGAAAATGGTGAGTGGGTGTGGTTTTGGAGGCTTTTGGGAGCTGTGAGAATTCGAAGAAAAAATCGGCAAAGTTTTGGTACAAAAAAAAGTGACCTCCTAAAATTGAGATAGGTTGTTTATATAGGGCACTTGGTAAAGCAGCGAGTGGCTTTAGCAAATAGCGTAGCAACTGGCTTTATTATAGCTATGAATTGGCATTAACTTGGGTGTATAGCAATGACTCAGCATTATTAAAGTAGTGAGTAAACTTTATGAAAGCAGTGGCTGGCTTTAGTGGGATGGTGTGTCACTGCATTAAACATGGGTGCTTTATCAATAGTGCAACAGGTAGCAGTATTTATGGTAGCGACGACTAGCATTATTTTTTAGCAGAGCGAGTGGTGTTTTTTGTCCACAGCGAGTGGCATTGTTTTTTAGTGTGGTGAGTGGAGTTAATTTTTAGCGTAGCGAGTGGTCAGTCGACTACGTTAAGGTTGTAGTAGTGACTCAGTTTAGAAGACTATGGTGATGATTCTAACTATGGGACCTTCTATTAGACTTCACCTTGGTGCGTGCAGTGTACAAGTGATGTGGTGTGGACAATCATGATGGAAGTAAAGTGAGCAATATGTCTATGGCTATGTGTCGGTGTTTAAATGACTTAGTGATTGAAGAGCAAGTGGACAAATGAAGCTTAGACACCTAGCCATGATGGGCTAATTGTTATGGAGTGGTGGATTGAGCTGTGGAAGTTGAAGAGTGACTTGACCTTGTTCTATTCTCACCTAACACTCAAACTTGCTATTTTCATCTAGACTCTTGTGCATGGAAGTTGGATTGGGGGCGTTAAGTCTACAATTACCTAGCATTTCTCCAGGGAGTGTATTTTCTCAATGCGTCTTTGAAGAGTGTGTAGAAAGCCTGTAGAAGTGGTGTTGCACGTTTGCTGGTATTGGCTTCCATTGACTGGAGCACCACCTAGAGTTCAGCATAGACATGAGGAATCCATTGATTTTTAGGTGATCCAGCCAGATCCTTGTCGTGTGCCTCAGATTTTAGTGTCATAGAATCAGTCACCGTGTAAGTTGCTTTGGTGGCCGTTGTTGTGGAAGCTGACTATGGGGTGGCATACCTGGGAACCCATCGAGCCTTGATATTGGCCTGAAATGCAGTAGGTTCTTGTGTTACTACCTCTTTTTTAGGGTAGTTTCTTGTGGTTCTGCCATAATTTGACCCACCGATTAACATAATTACTCGGGACTACAAGGATGTGTCATGTGGCTTTAGCTTTGCTGTACTAACAATTGTGGCCCCAACAATAGGTTCTTGCGCTACTACCTCTCTTTGAGAGGAAGGTTCATGTTTGGCTACTAGGGTATTGACCAAAGATGATGTAGAGCATCGCATGATATCCCTTGAAAAGGTGTGTGCTTTGGGCACCCATATGAAGACGTTGCCTTGTAGAAACCCCAGGCTTCCAATAATCATTTTGGTATCCATCTGAAGTGGTTTGTGTGACCTTTTGTTTGTCGGCATATGCTTGTCCTATTTCTTTTTGAGCATGCAACTTTATTTTTCATGGATGTGATAGGAGAGTGGGAAGCTTGAATTGTATCTTTGCTCTTTTTGGGTAGAACCTAGGAATAGTAGGGACCAGTGTGTGAGCCTTTTGATAGCCAAGAGGAGCACTTTTGTCTATGTTCCCATGATGTTGTTGGAGTTGGACTATCATCCTTCTTGGGTGTGGCTACAATGGGAGCAACTTGTGGAACCGTGGGGTCTGTTGGTGTCTATCCTTCTGCCTTTCTCTTTTTAGAGGATGACGCAGTTGATGTATTGGTGTCAATTGGGATTACCAAGGTGCGGCCATCAATCTGGCAGTTGACTGTCCAACACCATGTTCTCCCTAGAATTACTTGTTCATCCATGGCACCTACTAGCATAACATAAAATCGACTTTCCACACAATGGTTGTTAACTAACAAAGGAATTTTGCCATACTCGATCATGGGGGAAATCTTGCTATTTACAGCATGAACCATAATAGGTGTGGGTTCTAGGATTACCTTGAAGGTCAAGAGTTGTGTGCACATGTCGTAGGAGGTTAGATTATGGCTGGCACTTGGATCAATGAATGCATTGGTTGAGCATATGGTTTTCCTGCACAATTGAAAATTAGTTTGCACCCTGGCTGGAGAAATTGTCAGGTCTTCCATGTGGTGTAACCCTTCTACAAATGCTTTATAAAAAGATATCAGTCCTAAATTCTTTTCCTTAGCCTGACGTTTTTTGCTTCTTCTATGGCCTAACATTTCATATGAGCGACCTCTAATTTTAGCTCCCTTTCCCAATGGATATCCTATAAGGTTTGAAATGTTAATATCATTTAAGCTTACTGCCATTAATGTAGCCTTCCATTTCTATGCCATCAAGAGTGGCAATCCTGCAGGATCCTTGTGGCGTAATTTCCACTACCCAATAGGGACCCATGGCACAATATTTGAGTTTGCACTTGGTGTTTCTAATGCTATACAGAATAGCAAGGTCGCCTTCCTTTAAGTTCTTATTGCACAAGTTGCGATCAAACCATTTCTTTTGGTGTAGCTTCTTGACCTTCATGCTATAGGTGGCCTTGTCTCATCAAGCTTTTTAAGCTCAATTAACCGCTTGGGAATGGCTTCATTGGATATGCAAACCCTAACTGCCACTCTAAGGCTGGGCATAATAAACTCCTTGGGCATTATTGCCTCTACCCCAAACATTAGGCTAAAGGGTGTGTAGTTCAACGTCGCATTATAGGCCATGTGGTGATAGGCGCATAGTGTGGCGGTGAGTTTATTCTCCCAAAAATTGTAGTTGGCCTTAATCGTACATGTCATGATCTGGCACAAGAATTCGTTTGAGCTTTTGGCCTATCCGTTCGCTTTGGGGTAGTAGGAGGTAGATTTCCAGTGCACTATAAAGAGCTCACTCAATAGTATTTTTATTGTATCATGTGACGAAGTGTATCCCTCTATCACTCACAATATCAAGTGGGAGGCCAAATTGGGATATCATATTCTCATACAGGAACTTTGTGGTGGCCCTCACATTTGCTTTCCTGGTGGCCTTGGCCTCTACCCATTTAGTGATATAATCTACGGCCGCGATAATATAATAGGCTTGAGTTTCCTTTGCGATGGGACTGACAGGACCCCCTGGGGTGCCAACTCAATATCTATTATGTTATTACACTTGTGCAAAATCTAAGGTATGAGGGGACAGGGTCCATGTAAAATATATGGGTTTTTTAACAAAAAATTTTAAATATGCAAGGGAAAAATATGTAAATATCAAGTCCCTCCCCCATAGATGATCGGGAATGTACCGAAAAATATGCACGATTTTAAGATTTGTACATATTTTTCATAATATGTGAGACCAAGGGGGGGGTCTTTTGTACAAGGGGGGGTTAAAACATAAAATACACTAAAATATGAAAACCAACCTCCTTTCAAAATCATGTAACTTTTTCAAGAATTATCCAAATTTCAAGGTGTAAAGATATATTTGAAGCTCTTTTAGTGTAGAATACAACCATGTTAATTTGACTACTTTTTACTCATGGAATACAACCATGTTAATTTGACTACTTTTTAAATTCCCCTCACTCAAGATTGTCTCCAGAGATGTAATCTTTGACGAGGAATCAAAATGCAAAACCTCAAACATACAGGAAATAGACACACCGATTTCACAGTCATCTACAGAAAAGGTTGATGGAGAAGAGTAAGAATTGCTAGAAACACCCCAAGCAGAGCCACAATAGCTCAGATGGTCTATTAGGGAAAGCCGACCTCCAACCAGATTGACATATGCTCAAAAAGGCAAAGCAATTCAGGTTGAAACCACCAACTATGCTCTTATGACTACCACCATGGCCACAGAAGAGCCATTGTACTTTGAAGATGCAGTAGACAAGCCACAATGGCAAACTGCTATGAATGAAGAAATGGATGCTTTGTACAAGAATAATACTTGGGAGCTATGTGACCTTCCACCAAGAAAGAGGGGCAAAGCAAACAAATGGGTATACAAGGTGAAGTACAATCTAGATGGAAGTATTCAAAGATACAAAGCCAGACTAGTTGCAAAAGGATTTGCACAGCAATATGGTCAAGATTATGATGAGACTTATGCTCCAGTATAGCAAAGATGGATTCCATATGATTTTTGATATCACTAGCAACATTTAGCAGATGGAATGTGTATCAGCTCAATGTCAAGAATGCATTTTTCAATGATTACCTAGACGAGTAAGTCTACATGCAACAACCAACAGTATATGTTGAACCAGGAAAAGAGAATAAGGTTTGCCATCTCCAAAAGAGTCTTTACGACTTAAAGCAAGCACCCAAAAGTTGGTACAGCAGAATTGACAAGTATTTTGCTGATCTGGGATACATGAAGTCCAATGCAAATCATACTCTCTACTACAAAGTTCAAGGGGAAGACATTACTATTGCACTTTTGTATGTAGATGATCTGATTGTGATAGGAAGCAAGGATAGCTTCATCAGAAAGCTAAAACAAGACTTATCTACAGATATGTATGTATATATAAATAATATATGTATATATATATATAATATATGTAATAGTAAATAATAGATTATATAATCCCCTCTCCTTGTCTCTCCTATCCCTTGCGCTCTCTCTTACTCTCTTCTTCTTCTTCTTCTTCTTCTCTCTCTCTCTCTCTCTCTCTCTCTCTCTCTCTCTCTCTCTCTCTCTCTCTCTCTTTCTCTCTCTCTATGTGTGTGTGTGTGTGTCCTCGCATGGGAGATTGTGGGTCAACATGTACAGTTGCAGAGTGTCAGAGTTCCAAATGGGTGTTTTAAATCTTAATATATGCTAATATAATGAAATCCTAATATATTTGAAGATAAATATCCCTATTTAATACTAAATAAATATATTTAAATCTTAATTTATATAAAAATTTAAAAAATATAAATATATTTTTTGGATCTTAATATATCATAGTATATTAAAATATTAAAATATGTTAATTAATTGTAATAAATCTTATATTGAAATCTTGATTAAGTACTTTTTAAATAAATATATATTAACTAAATATTTTATTTTAGTCTTTAGAGCTAAAGGTTAGGGTTTAGATCTTAAACACTTTAATTATTTTAGAAGAAATTGAATTATATTTTTTATTTTCATTACTAAATTAAATGATCTTTGTTTCCAATGTAGGATTTCACTCTTGGAGAGGGTTTAGATGTGGTATTGTATAGAAAAAATGAAGTGGTTGCCTTTGGGCAAATATGGAGTCTTGATCCCATGAGCTTGTGTCACTTTCAATGTTGGGGTGAGAAAAGGTGTGTGATAATAATCACTAAAGTGATTCACCCCAAAGTAGATTTGAAGTATCCACAGGGAGATTTTGAAACATTCGGTGATTTACTAGAATGTCAAATTATTGACATACAAGCACAACGAATGCTTTGGGATCGGGATGAGTTTATCCTAAAGTCTCTTCTTCATAATCATGATAATACACTTCAAACCTTTCTTGTGGGAGAAAAGGTTGATATTTTGTCTTGTTTAGGAGAAGTACTAGGAGTTGGCACATTTATGGGCTATTCTCACAATATACTTTGCATGATCAAGATTATTAAGTTGACAATATAGTTTATGGGCTATGCTCATAGTATATTTTACATGATCAAGATTATTAAGTTGAAAATCGAAGGAATTATTCAAAGTGCAATGGATTATGGTGAACCACAGTTACAAATGCAGAATACTATCAATTGGGGGGTAGCATTTGTGAAATCCCATGTGTATAAAAATTTATCTTTCAATGTGATGGATGAGACAAGTATAATGTACTACTAAAATAATAGAAGATGACATTTAAAGGGCACTCAATCTGAAAGTAATGCGCTAATTGAAAGCAATGATGCTAGTCATGAAGTGATTACTGGAATAGAGGATATTGATTATGTTTGTGGGACAAGCGATGCGATAATATGGGTCAATGATAAAGTTAGTAATACTAGTCATGAATTGCTTACTAGAATAGAGGATATTGATGTTGTTTGTGGGACAAGTGATGTAGTAACAAGAGTCAATGATAAATTTAGTGATACCGGTCATGAAGCACTTACAGGAGTAGAGGATATGGATGTCATTTTTGAGATAAGTGATGCAATAACTGGGATTGATGATAATAATGATATTATCTATGAATTTTGCACTAGGCTGGAAGACATAGATGCAATTTGTGGGACACGAATTGATTCATACATTGGTTCAGACACTGGTCATGATGCTCGCACTAAAATGGAGCCAATTCAATGATTTTGGATTCAAAATATTGGCTTCAATGAACTCAATTTTGGGACGGACGCACTTCATAGCAGATCACATGTCTCAAATCCCTAATGGTGAGTTTGCGACCCAAGTGGAAGACAAACTTGTAGATATCCCACTATTCTTGTAGATCTAGTTCTTGAATGGGCAAAAGAAATTGGACACTTCTTAACAAATGGGTTTCCCCAAGACAAAGCACTCAATAAGGGTAGGGCTAGAAAGCTCATCAAGGATGCATCCCCATACTAACTGATAGCCAAACAACTCTATCAAATGGGGAAGGATGGTGTTATGCATCAATGAGTCTAAGAAGATGAATTCATGGAAGTCCTAGAGGAATCTCATTTAGGCATCACTGGTGGCCACTTCACTGGCAAACTTACGACCCCTAAGGTATTACAAGCTAGGTTATGGTGGCCAACACTCTTCGCGGATGTAGCTGAGTTCGTCAAGCACTATGATCCTTGCCAACGCATCTCCATACCTCATACCCAAGACTACATGTCATTGACCAGGGTCCTCATCACTGATCAACCCTTTTTTCCTGTGATGATCATCATGTATGCGGGCATATGCTATGCAACCAAATATGGGGAGATGCCCAATGTGTGGCTTATGTCTAGTGAATGCTTTATAAGGAGTCATACCCTGTATCAGTTTCAATTAAGCAAATAGTTTGTTGTGGCTATTGCTTCTGCTCAATACTGATTCAGAAGATGCTTCTCACTAAGATTGCTCTAGCACTGTCTGCTAAAGTACCATTCTTCCTTTCAGCTCTTGCATTCTATTGAGGAGTATCTATACAAGTGAATTGTCTTCGAATGCCATGACTTCTGTAGAAGTTCATGAATGCTAATGACATGTATTCACCTCCTCTATCTGATCTCATGACGTTGATCTTTTTGCCTATCTAGTTTTCTACCATGGCTTTGGATTCTTGAAATCTAGAAAAGACTTCAAATTTCTCTTTCAAAAATCCGGTACTATAACTAGCATTCTGTACAAGCATCCTTCCTTGATACCTTTTGCTACTAGCTCTGACATCTTCTGGATTTATCTTTGATAGTGCATTCATCTCTATTGAAAATGACCCGGTAGTTGTATTCCATCATTTGACCTACTGACAAGAGGTTCTTGCTAAGCTTCGGAACATAGAACACATCTTTCATTAATCCTTTTGTACTAGTAAAATTGTTCATAGGGATAACACCTATCCCTTGAACTGGATTCGGTGTATTATATGCTGTGTAGATGACATTTTTCTGACCTTCTAATGGTTTCATCTCTGTGAACCATTCCTGATGATTTGTCATGTGAGATGATGCACCACGGTCGATACACCAAGGATCTTGTCTGCTTGGTCGACTTGATAGCTGAAGTCCTCTTTTGGATTTAAATCCATGTCTAGGTACACTGTATCAATTTGCTGCATTTCCTCGTTTGCAAGAAACAAATTCCCATGTTCATTTGCAAAATTACTGACTAGAATGTCCACCATGATGACTTCCTCTGTCGTGGGAATTCCCTTGATTGTTGCTAGACTGACCACCTTGGTCGTACTACTTCTTGTGGCAATCTCTTTCATAGTGTCCAAACTTATGATAGTAGTTGCATTGGATGTTTGACACGTTGGTGGATGCATTCCCTCATCCTTGAAATCTTCCTCAGTTGGAATGATTTCCTCTTTGTTGATGTTGATGTTGCTGAGGATGATGCTGATGCTGATTTTGACTTTGCTGATGATGACCTTGTTGACTCAACATGACAAACAATCATGTTGTATCAAACCACATGGATCTTAGGAATATTGACTTGATTTGACAATGTAGCATGTCGTGGAACCTTTATGAACCCTTGACTTTCAAGCTCATATTTATGCTTCAACCTTACTTAGAGTTTCAAATCCCTTTCCACATATTCCTAGTAGGCAATACACTATTAAGAAAATTCAATCCATATGTTTAGGTTTACATAATCAGAAGCAACAATAGAGATTTAATTATTTTCTTTTTCTTTTTATCTTTTTTTATTTCTTTTAGGAAATTGCACAACCACACGCCCAATGGTGAGATCAAATTTATCAGCAATGGACACAATGCAAACTTTGGTGCATAATCTATAATTTGTTGGATCTATTGTAGATCAAGATATGAAGTCATAGTTCAACAAAGGCAAATGATTCGTGAAAGACTTTAAAATGCATATAATATTATTGCCAATGGTAACAAGGTTCCATGTAACAGACTCTACAAATTGAAGGTAGGAGCTTTTTTTTTTTAATTTTCAAAAATGAGGGTTAAATTATAATATCAAAAGTTTATATAGATCTGAGAATAATCAATAGAAAATTTTCCCTTATAGGCATCATAAACACTATCACAGAGCAGGGAAGCATGACTGCACACACGTAGACATCAGAAAGATAACAAAATAGCAACAACTAATCCGGAGAGGCAATATCAGCATAAGATAAACATCTTGAGTTAGGCTGGTTCTTCTTTGACTTTAATGGAATCTGATGGAGCGGCATTAGAAACTGATGGAGCGGCAATAGAAGCTAATGGGGAGGAAATGGGGTTACTCATTCTTTCCTTGAATTCATCTGCAATCGTGAGTGCTTCTCGGTGAACCTTATAGGAGACACTAGAGGATCTGCATGTGAAATTGGCCTTTTGAAGGGACAAACAAGAGGAGAGATGGCCCGGTGGGGAACCACTGGTGCAGAAGGGGTGACTTTTGGGCCTACAGAAGGAGGCATTGACGAAGGAGGAGCTAACAAAGGGGGGGGAGTAGGAATCAGCAAGACAGATGGGGCAAGGGCTATGGGGCACGGCTGTTCTGCACAAAATCTTCTTTTTATGCTTCTACCAGTTATGCCAACGCCTTGTTGGTCCAATAGCGTGGATTCTTCATTTGCAAGTCTCTCCTCAACAGTAAAATAGTCTTGTGCTTGAGTGTGAAGAAGGCCGAGTTTTTTGACATTAGCTCTTCGTTCTTGTAGTCAGGCATAAGGATTCAAAAAAACTTTAAGCATCCATTAGAACATTATTAAACAACTTATTGCATCTCTGAAGCCAAATTGACCAAAGCGTTGCAGCTCTAATGACATTCCAATATTGTGAAGCCCTATTAGGAGAGTCCCCAAGCAAAATGACCGAGTAACTAAGGGGGAAGGGAGCAATGCGTTTGTGTAGAAGGTCCCATAATTCCCTAGAGAAAAAGCAATTGAGAAACATGTGTGGGATATCCTCCCATGCTCTGTTGCAATGTTTACGCCATCCATTCCCATGACCAATCTTTTGGGCTCGGACTACAGTCCAAATACCTTGGTGTAAGACAAGCCAAAGAAGACATGAATGCTTCTTACAAACACCTCTATCCCAAACTTTGGTGAATCTAAGAGACCACGTATTTGTGTCATCTCGCCTCTACCAAGTTTTGTTGAGTCTAGTTATCATATCCTCTTGTCCATCATAGAAGATCAGGACCGGTGATAGATTACGTTGACTTGCCCATCTGAATTGTCTCATAGATGGGGGCAGTCAACCACCTAGCCAGGGGAGGTTTTCTCAGGTCCAGAGTTCTTGACGTTCCTTTACTAGGAGAAGATCGAATTTGGTTCATCTGAACAATACCAAGAGAAAGTTGTCACTGTGCCACTTACCTTGACCACAGTCCTAGAGATCTCCCTAGTCTTTGATCCCTCTCTTGCTTAGTCAGAGTGCTGCTTTAAGCTTATCCTCTCTTAGCGGTAGGAGCATTATACATTAGGGGTTTCTAAAATTCATAAAAAATGTATAAAGAGGTATTATATATAGGGGCTTAAAATATAGGTGATAGGAGCATTCCTTAAAGAGTGATTTGTGCCTTAATAGAGGTCCCAATGCATGCCCTCTTTGGGTTAATATTCCCATACATGATTTGTGTGGGTGAAATTTTAGGGTTAATACAGAATAAAGCATACATCTTGTGAGAGAGGGCTTGAAAAGCTTCCTTACGAAGGGCCACTTTGCTAGACTCTCCTTTAGGCAAGGTCTTTTTGCCATCAATGTTGGACAGCCCTATATTTGTGATTAAGCATGGGACTAATCTATAAATTAATTGGTGTATTACAAGTAAGGTGTGTGGTTGTGGCACCATTTTTAGTAAGTAGAACTCACTAATGCAGCTTACTCTGCATGCATGATTCAACAAATAAATCATGGAACTATCAAAGATTTGAAGGTTATTAGTGTTTTTAATTACATTATTCTCCATCCAATATATATTGTTGTTGCCCATAATCTCAATATCTAGTGGGTATATTTTGGTTATTAGTGGTTTGAGTCTCTATAGTTGGATTGAGAGGTTACAACTAGATTTCGAAGGAGATGTGGAACACTGAATTTCTGAGCAACTTAGTGGTCCACCAATTATCAACAAGGTAGTTGAAGGTGATCAACATGACAAACAATCATGTTGTACTAAACTCAAGGTCCTTAGCAATACTAACTTGATTCAACAATGTAAAGGCAATTTCTCATTGGCATCTACTCTAGTCTAAAGGCTGTGTACCACAACCTAGTATGTCTCCCCATACATTGAAAATGGGAAATTCCTTTTAATTAGTTGTTGGGATGGGAAGAGGGGTGAAAAGGAAGAGGGAAAGGGAAAGGGCATGATTAAACTAAGGTATAAAGGGGGGAGGGAAGAGCTTCAATTAAGAATTTCTATTCATCTCTTTCGAGAGAGATTCACTCTGAGAGATTGTGTGAAAGAGAGAGAGAGAGATTCATGTTCATGCCTCTCATTGAGAGATTTGTTTGCTAAATAGAGAGAACTCTCTGTGAGAGAGAATAGAGAGATTGGCTTCCTTCTTAACAAGCCTCAAACCCACTCCTGCCATGGACTAGGAGTCAAGGACGCTCGTTTCCAGCTCGTAGAGGCTTGTGGACTTGAAGGAGTTGAGATCTCCTTAGGTCTCTCCTTAGTGGGGAAGTGGCTCCAATGACTTCCTCCTCAAGCGCATGCAACGGTTTCCATTGCACGACTTATGAGTCTTCTCAGTCTCCCAAAATGGCTTCTCCAAAGGCGGCTCCTCCAAGTGAGGTCTCCAACGACCTAAACAACCAACCTCCAATGGCCGACCTATAGACTCGAGCATCTTCAATGACATACTACAACCCGATAGCTGCCTCTCCATCAACAAATGGCTCTATAGCACCCCAGCTCCAACAAAGGCAATGCGGGTGACCATCTCTTCAACCGGCATCCTCCATATAGCTTCAGACTGATAGCACCAAAGACTAGTGCCTTCCAATCTCCACAGGCAAGATAGCTCCAGCAACGACTTAGAGCCATAGTGCCCAACGCCTCCTATGCCAACCGACTCCTTCGGCTCACGGTCAGCCCTTCTACAACGCCCGCCTTCATGTCACTATCTGTAACTTCCGCAGCTAGCCCCACATGCGCTCCCTGGCTCCATCACCGAGGCATCGACCAAGCTTCTACGAACCTCCTCGAAGGTCCTACTACAAAGGCTCTATCTCCATCTGCCAAAGCAGCGCCATATGGACCAACTGCCATGACTAATCGATGGCCTAGTACCTCCAAGGCTTCAACGCCTATCCTCAATGGTGACCTCTACACTCCGTTGAACAATGTTGTGCAGCCAATTCATCGTCAATCGGCCAGCTCCATAGTTGATGCAATGGATGGCTCTACAAGGCACCATCCATTTTGCCTCACAATGCTTCAGTAGCAAGCTTGCACATTGCCAACATCAAATGACACAAGGGCTCCACTTGTGCAGCGCTTAAGGTCCAACCAACGTGCCTCCAAGCCAGGCACCGACGAACCTACAAGAAATTCGATGACGGAAGCTTCATAGATTCCATCGATTCTCAAAAGATTATGTGAGAATCTTCTTGTGACATGTGGCAATAGCCTTATCCTAAGGTCATCACCACTCAACCTGGTCAAGACACTACCACATGGTAGTCTTATCCACAGTGCCACATAGGCAATGCCATGTAAGTACAACTTATCTCCAGTGCCACATCAGCCCTATCTACCACATCATCACTACCAACTCAATTGCCACATCAGCAATCTCATGCGCTTGCCACGTCAACTTATCTTCCATGTGTCACCTTATCTACCACGTCATCACAACCACGTAAGTAGGCCATGTCACCATGCCAACTCATCAGCCATGTCATCAAGGACACATCATCATTGCCACATCAACATTGCCATGTCATCTGTTGACATCATCAACTGTGCCACCTCAACAGTGCCACCTCAGATGTCTAGTCAGCACTGACCTCTGCAGGCACACACAATGCTCCACAGTCACTTCATGTGACCACTCCTGCCATCTCAGCACAGGGCTCCACCGACACACATCTTGCTAGGCACAGTGCCACATCATCACTACATGTGACCCACAATGACACATCATCATTGAGCACCATTTGCACTCCTTTTGCCCCTCCACCTAGATCAAGTTGTATCTCTTGATCCAAGAAGAATTTGAGGGCGCTCCAAAAAGAAAAGTCGCTCGTTTTTTCATGCTCTATGGGCTGGTCACATCATGTGCACATTTTGGTGCAAGTTACACTCACATTTGAGCCTCACTGACAAAGCCACTTCCTTCACGCACATTCGCCTCTACATCGACGCATCTGACCCAGCACTTAAAAAGAACAAAAGAAAAGGAATTATTTGCTATTCTTTCATTGATCGACGGTTGGTATAATCTAGATTAGAGTAGACTAGATTGCCATAGTGGGGACGCTTTGAATTTCCCCAAGTTGCCAATCTAAGCCATGCCCAAAATTCCCGACTAGTACCTAACAGTCCATACGCTCACATATGGTTTCACATCATTACATTACCTGAAACAGAGAGTATAGAGGCATTGCAGATTGTTTCAGTGGGCAGATAGCACTTGATTTTACACACACATGCCACTATTGTAAAGCCTATTCAGTTATCTCATGGCATCGTGCAGAGTCATTTCAGCCTTGTAAATCCTCTTGGCTATTCCTAGCATCATTGCCACAAGCCTTGTAATACAAATTAGTTTTTATATATTGCAGTTCTATCTTCACCGATGGTTCAGAGATTCCACTTGGCACAGTCAGTGTATTTGCAGTTGATTCATATAGAGATTTTCATGACACTTTTGAGTACATTTCTTGCACCATGTCTATGACTAGCAACCTCAATCTGGAGACATTTGCTAAGTTAGACAACTCCAATTATGGTACATGGAAATACCGAGTGGAGACTATTCTTGTACTTCAGGACAAATGGGAGTATGTCGATGGGTCTACACGTAGACCATTGGACAATCCAGCCATAAGTAGCTCTACTGCACCTGTTGTCATAGCACCAACAACGGGATCTACAACTACACAAATAGTTTTCGAACCAGTAGCAGATCCTACCATTACCTAAGCTCAGGCAGAATGGGACAAGAAAGACAAGTACGCCTATCATCTGATCAAGTAAAATGTGCAAAATGTCATGCTAGGATAGCTCAACATAGTCAAGACATTGAAAGAAGCATGGGATATGTTTGCAGCACTCTACGAGTCGAAGAACACATCTAGGATTCTCACACTGAGAAACCAGATCAACCAAAGTTTCCACAACTAGAGTTTCCACAATAGCAGCGAAATCGATCATGCTTATGTACTCCACATAAAAGACTACAACAATCAACTTGCAGTAGCAAGAGAGACTATGGACCCCGTAGAAATGGTTCAAGTCATTCTAAATGGACTAGAAGAGGGATACAAGAATCTAGTCTAGAGTATTGCCATCCAACGATAAATTTCGACACTGGAAGAACTTCAGTCAATCCTACTTGGTGAAGAACTCAGGACTCAGGCCATTCAAGCACGAAAAGGTCATTCTAATGATCAAGCATTCACAGATTCAGACAGAAGCAGAGGCAGAGGCAAAGGTAGATCATATCAGAAAAGTGGTCATCATCAGCAATAGAGAAATCAGCAAAATCAACATCAACATCAGCATCAGCAACATCAGAATCAGCAAAGAGGAAATCATTCCAACCAAGGAAGATTTCAAGGATGAGGGAATGCATCCACCAACATGTCAAACATTCAGTGCAACTACTACCACAAGTTTGGACACTATGAAAGAGATTGCCGCAAGAAGCAGTACAACCAAGGCGGTCAATCCGATAGCAATCGAGGGAATTTTTGAGGCAGAGGAAATCATCATGGTGGACATTCTAGTCACAGTCATTTTGCAAATGAACATGGTAATATGTTTCTCGCAAGCGACAAAATGCATCAGATTGATACAGTGTACCCAAACACTCATTACAATCCCAAAGAGGATTATAGCTATCAAGTCGACCAAGTGGAACAGGATCCTTGATATATCGATAGTAGTGCATCATCTCACATGACAAATCATCAGAAATAGTTCACAGAAATGAAGCCATTAGAAGGTCAAAAAAATGTCATCTACACAGCAAATAATACATCGAATCCGGTTCAAGGGACAGGTGTTATCCCTATGAACAATTTCACTGGTATGAAAGGATTGGTGAAAGATGTGCTCTATGTTTCGAGGCTCAGCAAGAACCTTTTGTCAGTAGGTCAAATGACGGAACACAATTATCGGGTCATCTTCAATGGTGATGAATGCACTATCAGAGATAAATCCAAAAGATGTTAGCTAGTAGCAAAAGGTGTCAAGGAAGGATGCTTATATAGAATGCTAGCTACAATACCAGATAAGCATGCCATGTCAGCTCAACCGCAATAGATGCCTCTATCTGCAAAATAGCACAAGAGATATGGTCATGTCAACTTCAAGTACTTGTTAGATCTCAGGAATCAGAATATGGCAATTGGGATTCCGAAGCTACAGTTTCTTGGAAAAGTTTATGAAGCATGCTGCTTCGGCACCAAACAAAAGCGAACCACAACTTTGGTAGAAGTACCTCTCATGCATGAGGTATTCTTGATTTGATGTATACAGATGTATGGGGTTATGCCTAGACCCGTAGCATCGATGGCTCACTTAATTACTTGACTTTCATCGACGACTACAACAGATATTGTTGGGTCTACTTTCTGAAAGAGAAATCTGAAGTGTTTTCCAGATTTCAAGAATTTAAAGCCATGGTAGAAAACCAGACAGGCAGAAAGATCAAGGTCATGAGATCAGATAGAGGAGGTGAATACATGTCTTCATCATTCATGAACTTTTGCAAAAATCACAGCATACGAAGACAATTCACATGTGCAGATACTCCTCAGCAAAATGCAAGAGCTGAAAGGAAGAATGGGACTTTAGCAGACACTGCTAGAGCAATGCTTAGTGAAAAGCATCTTCCGAATCAGTATTGGGCAGAAGTAATAGCTACAACAAACTACTTGCTTAATCGGCTTCCTATCGAACCGATACACAGTATGACTCCTTATGAAGCATTCACTGGACACAAGCCACACATTGGGCATCTCTGCATATTTGGTTGCATAGCATATGCCCACATACATGATGATCATCGTAGGAAATTGGATGTGAAGTCATGCAAATGCATCATGGTTGGCTATAGTGAATAAAGCAAAGCATACAAATTATATGATCCCATCAACCGTAAGGTCATTATCTCTAGAGATGTAATCTTTAATGAGGAATCAGAATGGAAAACCTCACCTACACAAGAGATAGAAGCATCGACTTCATAGTCATCTATAGAACAGGTTAATGAAGAAGAGCAAGAATTGCCAGAATCACCCCAAGTAGAGCCACAGCAACTCAGACGGTCTACTAGGGAAAGCAAACCTCCAGCCAGATTAACATATGCTCAGAAAGGCAAAGCAATTCAGGAGGAAACCACCAACTATGCTCTTATGACTACCATCATGGCTACAAAAGAGCCAGTGTACTTTAAAAATGCAATAGACAAGCTAGAATGGCAAACTGCTATGAATGAAGAAATGGATGCTTTGTATAAGAATAATACTTGGGAATTATGTGACATTCCACCAGGAAAGAAGGCCATAGCAAACAAATGGGTATACAAAGTGAAGTACAATCTAGATGGAAGTATTCAAAGATACACAGCCAGACTAGTTGCAAAAGGATTTGCACAGCAATATCGTCAAGATTATGATGAGACTTATGCTCCAGTAGTGAAGATGGATTCCATACAGTTCTTGATATCATTAGCAACACTCAGTAGATGGAATGTGTATCAGCTTGATGTCAAGAATGCATTTCTCAATGGTTATCTAGACGAGGAAGTCTACATGCAACAACCAGTAGGTTATGTTGAACCAGGAAAAGAGAATAAGGTTTGCCATCTTAAGAAGAGTCTCTACAGCTTAAAGCAAGCACCCAGAAGTTGGTACAATAGAATTGATAAGTATTTTGCTAATCTGGGATACATGAAATCCAATGCAGATCATACTCTCTACTACAAAGTTCAAGGGGAAGACATTACTATTACACTTTTGTACATAGATGATCTGATTGTGACAGGAAGCAAGGATAGCTTTGCAGTAAGCTCACTAGCATAGTTTATGGCAAATCCAAAATAGTTTCATTGGAATGCAACCAAAAGAGTCTTGAGATACATCAGAGGTACAAGACAGTTTGGGATAGAATACAGAGGAAGTCATCCACGGTTGGATGGATACTGTGATAGTGACTATGCTGGAGATCATGAGACTAGGATATCGACACAGGGATATGCATTTTTCCTTGGTCAAGGTGCTATATCATGGTTGTCAAACAAATAGCCAACTATTTCTTTATCTTCGACTGAAGCATAATATAGGGCACTCATACAGGTGCATGTGAGGCTATATGGCTTAGAAGAATATTGTCAAAAACAGATTACTTTGATGAGTCAAAGCCAACAACAATATACTATGATAATCAATCGGCTCAAGCATTGGCCAAGAATCCAATATATCACTCTGGGACAAAGCACATTGATGTCATAGAGCACTTCATCAGAGAAAGAGTGTTACTTGGTGACATCACACTGCAGCATTGTGATAGCAAAGAGAATGTTGCAAACATCTTTACCAAACCACTTAGTAAAGAGCTATTCGACAAACACCGACTAGCTCTTGGTTTGACGCAGAGGAAGGACATTCCCATTAAAGGGGTGTGATGGAATGTAATGCTCAATCCTTCTTCGATTCCCCAGAATCATCATCTTGAGGGAAGGCCTACTTCATGATGTTGATCTAAAGGGAAGGTGTTGAGAGTTCACGCTCAACATCATGTGATCATGTGTGCATAGCACCATCATGTGATCATATGTGCATAGCACTAACCTTATAGAGTGCTATAAAGGAAAGGGTTAGATCCCCTAACCCTAACCCTAAATGGGTTTGTATATATTCTATTTTTTCAACTAAATCTAGTGTACAGTTAGTCATTTGTGGTGTGCTCTCTAGATGTTCCCTCTCTCCTCATCTCCACTCTTCTCCTCTCCCCTCTTCATATTTTGTCATCATTTCCACATAATAAATTTCACAATCTATCTCTATAATGGTGCACTAATAATGCAAAATCTACGATTAAATCCTACTTTTGTACTTCTTGTATTTTAACAATCCTATTCATGTTTTAAAAAAATCATGAGTTATTAATTTAAATCCATGAAAAATCACTTACAAAATAAAGAATTATTAATATAATTTAATCCAAAAGAATGCACTTAAAATTTAATGTAGAAAACTATAACACTCTTGAAGTTTCAAAAAATTAAAAGGTTAAAATAGACAAGAGGCATGGAAGACTCTTTTGTGCTCCAAAAATAGTAATAACTATACTTGCAATTTTACATTGTCATATGTTTACAAGAAATATTACTCTCAATGAGTCTTTGTACAAAGGAGTCTGTCATGCAGCCTTTTCAATAACTCAATTCTGACTTTACAATGTGTTAAGTATAAATGGGAGATTCTGACATTTCCATGTTTGAATGTTTGATTCAGTGTCGCTTGTTGCTTGGGTGCCATCCTCATTCACTCTCGTGTAACCACCATCATCTCCAGTCTTTATTGATGCTTGAATGGTATTGTCATGGGCATTCTTCATTTGCACTATCTCCTTCTACTTCCTCCTTAGCAAGCATCTTCAAAAACTCCATAATGTGCGAAATAATTGGTAGCGGTATTCTTATTTTTTCTTCTACATCATACCCAATGTGCTTCTTTGTTTTCTTTGTCCTTGATTTTGAGGATACTATGACTCTCTGTGGAAAGCTCTGAAACTGCTTCATGGTTTGGGATCCATTCTTTTTTCAGACAACAACCAGTATATGTAGTGTATTGCTACCCTGGTTCTCCTTCCTACCCCTTGGCTCATACCATAGTGATGTAAATGTTGCAACTTTCCCCTAGTCATCTATGCTCATGTCCACCACTTTTGCAACCTAGAACTTCACATTCTCATGTTCATCATCTAATGGTCAAATTGTAACAAAACAATGGATGTCTATGTCCACTTTTGGCATAAATTCTCTCTTCTTTGGTCCACAATATGGACATGGGAGTAGCGGTTCAAACTCATTTTCAAAAAGATCAAATGTTGGGCGCAAGTCGTTACCAACGTTTGGCCAAAATAAAGGCCGTTTTGCCTTAACATCATCTTCTCACATTTTCTCAAGGTCCTTTATCAATTGATACATCTTCTTAATTACAATAGCAGTGTGTTCCTTCCAAGGGCTTCCAATCAGGAAATCTATGAAGCATTTTCTTTTTGTATGTAATAAAAGATTTTAAGCCTTTTGTTTCACCTTTGGATTTCTGTCTGAATTCTTTTATAGGAGCCCATATTGGATGAATTTCTTTGCTCGAAATTGAAGTTGAGAGATAGTAAGGTTCCTCGGGTTTCCATGTTGTATCATGGGAATAGTGTTACCACTGCATCACTGGTTTCTCATCCTTAAAGAAAAAGCAAAAGTAGTGTGGAGCGCTATGACCAATTAGGGCATCACCACCTTTTTGTATGAAAGGTAGAATAAAGCTCTTCCAATCATACATACTTTCAACCATGGAGCATACTGTACCTTCCTTGTGGCCACCAACTTACCTCCCATATTTTCTTATCAAGTCATCCACCATCATCTCCATGTCCTTGTGTTTTAGCTCTCTTGAGACTGTGCTAAAAATATTATCAATATCCTCATGTGTGTGTCCAACCAACAAAAACCCATCTTCGATCTCATTGAAGATTTGATGAGCGATTAGCAGTGAGAAAAATGCAAAAAAGAGTACATTCTTATCAGCAATTGTCTGCTTGTATTCTCAAATTTGCTGGTAGGTGGCCTTTTTCTGCATGTACACTGTGAATTGCCTTCATAACGGATGTTACAACTTGATTGCTATCATGTAGATGTAAGGAATCAATCCATGTGTCTACAAAAAACTTAAATCCATGCACTAACACTCCACATAGATGTGTCTTTAAAAAGTATTCTCCTTTAGCTTAGGTGGAGTATTAATGAATCGAGGTAATGTTGTGTTCTAATACCATCTACAATAACACACATGTACTCATTTGGATGAGAAGCTCCTTCGAAAATGCATATTTTAGTCTAGAGTGCCAAATAAGTCCATGATGAAATTCTCTTTTTTTTTGTATGATTATCTTTGTTTTGGAGAAGTTGCACTCTCAAGTGCTCACTTTAGATCATCACAATCACTACACTTTGACATTTTTTGCCTCTTTGGGACTTTAATATGTCCAAAGTTCTTCTTCCAAAGAGTATACAAATTGTGAAAAGATGTTGGAGCATGCTCTCTGTGCCTTTGTGTTTCCCTAATAGACTTAAATACTTATTTTTTTGACAAACCTATCAATAGATGGGGTTGAGGTAAAGCATTTTCATGAATGTAGTCTTTTAAAATTGTTGTTGTGCTGAGACTGGGTCTTGTTTTGGGCCTTCCTATGCTTCCATGAATGTTAAATTTTACTCCATAGTTTGCTTTATTAGCCAAATCCCAATATGTGCCATGTGATAATCCTATAGTAATGCAATATGCATTATTGCAAATACTTTTTCGATTTATACGAGGATTTATCTGTTGTCTGAAACTTTTCTTTTTCATGCCATTTACCAAAAAGCAAGAGAGCCTCGTGGGTAGGTATTAATTTCTTTTGCTCCCTCTCCTGTGCCACATCTATTCTCTACACCCCTTGATGTCAACCAAGTAAGTTAATGGAATGCATACAACGGCACTTGCAACATGTAGATCACATTTCTTTTAGCATAACATCGTCAATCATCACTCTTATTCTCTTTGGTTGCTTTTCTACATCTGCTTGGACTCACTATCTTTTCATGCATATGTATGTCCATTTCTTCTGTACATCCTTATTTAAATTTGTACAATTCTCCCCATCAGATTTATTTGTCACTTTATTTTCATGGAATGTTGCATCCTTCATCTTATTACAGTCAAATTCAAATATCAAATAGTCCTTTGTTGGTTTCTTCTGTACATCCTAATTTGAATTCTGTACCAAATTTATGTCACTTTGTTTCATGGGATGTTGCATCATTGATCTTATCACAATCAAAGCCAAATACCAAATAGTCCTTTGTTGATTTTATTCTTGTCTTTGAAGCAATCTTCGGACGATTCGAGTCAATATCCATGTCGTCCATGTTTGATAAGCCAACACTTTCAAACTCTTTGCACTTCTTGTCAATGTGTGTAAATTCATCCACTCTAGATAAGACATCACTTCCGAAATCTTTTGCTTTATTGGTACCAATGAACTCATCCACTCTCGACAAGATATTACTTCTATAGTTAAGTGCATTGAAATCATCCAAGTTTGAGGAGACAACACCGATGATATCTTTATCCTTCTCGATGTGCATGAATTCATCGACTCTAGACAAGACATTGCTTGTGAAATCTTTTGCCACTCAACTCATCCACTCCTGATAAGATGTCACTTCTATAGATGATTGCATTGAAATTATCTGATTCTGAAGAGACAACACTTTTGATGTCTGCCTTTCTCAATATGCATGATTAAACACTCCAGAGAAGGCATTGCTTCTGAATTCTTTATATTTCTTGGTACCAACACTCCTAATACGATGCCAATTCTATACTTTAGTCCATTGACATCATCCATGTCTAAAGGGACAAAGCTTCGCTCGTTAGCATATTCTTTAAGTCCTTTCCTAGTGGCCATGGGTGCCAGGGAAAACGGGAGGGCATAATCCCCCTTCCCTTGGCGATGAATGGGCGGATGGGTGAATGGCAAAAAGTGACGAGTAATGAATAGTAGGGGGTGGTGCACAGTAGTGCGACGAATGATGGGGGGTGGCGAACAGCACCGACAAGCAGATGGGCGAATGGTGATAGCAGTGGCAGCTAAGGGGCGAATGGGTAGGTGATGAAGGGGCAAATGGGTGGGTGGCTAAGGGGCAGGTGGCTAAGGGTTGAATAGCAGCAGGCGGTGAATGGACGGGCAAACAACACGTGGCTAAGGGCGACGAATGGGGCGATGAATAGCAGCAATGGCCAATGGTGGTAGGTTAACAATACCGTTGGTGGCAACTTAAGGAGACCAACAGTGGCACACTGCGATAGTGCGGACGTGGCGGCGGCTAAGGGTGACAAATGGCAGCTATCAAAGATCATCGAATGGATAGAGAGGAGAAGTGAACGGACGTTCGATGGATAGAGAGGGTAGATGGGGACTAGAGAGAGGAGAGGGGAACAAAGATAAAGAAATGAAATGGAGAGAGAGGAGTGCTCAGCAAGGGTGTGAGAGGGATGGAATGAAGACAAAGGAGTGCTACAAAAGTATAACAAAATAGAAGAAAGAGTGTCGTAAGGAGTAAAACTTACCCATGTACTGTGAAAAGCAAAGAAAGATCTTGCAAAAGAGAATGCCGTGAGTGTCATTCAGTGAGGAAGGGATGAAGAGAAATTGGATGGAAGAATGTCGTAAGGTGAAGGAATGTTTAAGAGAATGTCCACTTTTTTTGTTTGCACTTCAAATTCAAATTGTCCCGCACTTTTTGTTTGCACTTCAAATTCAAATCATCTCGCACTTCTATTTTTTAAGTTCAAATTTAAATCTCCTATTTTTTAAGCTCAAATTTGAATCTCCCAGGAAAATCTTATCCCATTCACTTTATAAATTTGAATCTATCCGCTGCACTATATTTGTATCAATTCTCACTCCCTTTTCCTTTTCTCTCATTTTGATTCTCTTCTTTCGAATCTTATTGGTAAGCTTTTGACTCTCCTCTAGTTTCCCTTTTGACTCTTCCTTCGTTCATATGGATATTAAAATTCGCCTCCCTTATATTTGGCAACCAACAAGATATGGGTGATCTCGTAGAACCCCTTGTCTTACCCCCTCCCCTCCCCTTACCCGGTGTCCCTCCCTTCAAGAGATGAGTGATCTCGTAGAACCCCTTGTCTTACCCCCTCCCCTCGCCTTACCCGAGATTAAATACCTCCTCCCCCTTGCCTCACCGGGCATCTCTCCTCCTCCCCTCCTCTTATCCGATGTTTCTCCTCCTCCCCCTTACTCGGCATTGACAATGACTATGAGATGGGGGGATCATAAGGGATAAGGAGAGAGATAAGGAGAGGAGATCCCCTGCCCTTACCCCTCGGTGGCCGCGGACGCTAGGGGGTAAGGGGAGGGGGGAGAGGGAGGGGAGAAAATCTCCACTCCCTAGCGGTGCTCAACGGAAGACCCCCCTCCCCTTACCCCTTTGCGGCCGCGGGCCGTTAAGGGGTAAGGGAGGGGAGACAATATTACTTAATTATTTTTTGTTAATTAATTAATTTTTAATGTTAACTAATTTAAATTTATTAATATTTAAAAATTAGCTGTCTTAATTAAATATAGTTTATAGTGAAAATTAGTTTATAGTTTATGTTTTTAAACAAATTTTAATTTATTAGTTTGTATAGATACATATATGTTCATTTAAATCAAATATATAACTTTTAATCAATACTAGTTAACTAATTTAATTTTTAATTGTTTTATCTTTAATTTATAATTTATGTTTCTAAATAAAGTTTAATTTATTAGTTTGTATATATCTCTCTATTTAAATCAAAATTAATGAATTTAATTTATAATTGTATTGTATTTTTTTATTTATATTTAAACAAATTAAATAATATATTTATATTTTTTCTTTTGAATTAATTTTAGTATAAATATATATTTAAAGTATATTTAATTCAACAAAATATATTTATTTTACTTTAAAATATTTTGCTTAATTAAATATACTTTATATATATATATAAGAAATGATTAAAAATTGTTTATAAGATCTCTCTTGTCTCTTGCAGGTAACCTATTAAAATGAAAATGAAAACAAAATTATTTCTTGCCTTTTCTTCGATTCGATGATTGGTATAGCTTAGATTAGCATAGATTAGTTTATCCATAGAGGAGAGAACTCCAAAATAACCAATCAAAGCCATGCTCGAGAATTCCTGACTAGTTTCTAATCGAAGTCAGCTAATTAGAGTCAATCCTACACTCACATGCAGTTTCACACTCATAACACAACCCTATGAGCAAAGTTTCAATTGAGCAGAGTCAGAGTTTTAGTGGGCACATTGTAATTGTTAATCATGAATAGATCATAGTTTTATTTTTTTTTCATGTCATCATTGTAAAGCCTTATTGGCTATTATTTTTCAATTTATGTGAGCCTTGTAAAGCCTTTAAGGCTATTTTTTGATCATCCATTACAGAGTTTTCAAAGATTTTCTTAAAATGGACACACAAACAATTGTATGATTGGGCACATTATAGCTTGGGCACATTATAGTATGATGGGCAAAATGCATTATCTTTCAGTTTATAATTTAAAGCCTTATTGGCTATTTTGTTAAAGCATTGTATGTATCTAAAGTCTCTTGAATCATTTTTCATGTAGGATTTTCAATTATTATGGAGCACTCTCAAGGGATTAGAGCATTTGTCTCTAGCACAACCTTACATTTAAATGGGAAACAGTATGCCCTTGATAACTTTGGAGGGACGTGGACTCACATGCACATGGGAAGAAAAGTTTGGTTTCTCATTCAAAGAAAAACTGAGCTACATCTTATGATGTCAACGAAAGATATGGAGCAAAATGAGGAGCCATGGAATGCAAACTTCTCTAGGAAAGATATAACTTCTAGCATGGTTGTGGCAATCACGATAGAACCAAAGAGACCATTCTTAGATTTTTTTGTGGATCGTTCACAACCTCATATTGAGGGCCATCATTTTATCTTATGCTTTCATACACACATAAATCAAGTGCACCTATATATATGACTATGCATGTGAATGGCAAGCTTTTGGGGAGAATTCCGTGATATTTTCCTCCACAAAAATATTTGAAGTCTTGCTTTTTCATAGTCAATTTTCAAATGTTCTATATTTCTTTGTGTGTGTGTCTGTGTTCTACATGCATATATGTGTGTGTGTGTGCATGCGCAGGAACATGCATGTGCGTGTGTGTGTGCATGCATGCGTGCATGAATACACGTGTGTGCGCACATGCGTGTCTGTGTGTGTCTTTCCCTAGGTTGTAGAATTCCAGTCCTCGAACTGAAAAGATATCGATTAATCTACAATGATTGGGTACATGATTCCAGAAGGTTGCGACAAACAAGGGGGTCATTAAACATGTTTGCAATGCCACCTCCTCCACCATCAAACTTTACAGAATTACAAACTCCATTAGAGGCTCTCATGGATGAATGGAGTACATTTCTGAGTGCAGAGGCAAGTAGGTTGTGTCAAAAGATTATGGTTGAGTACTTTAAGACATGTTCACTCAAGATAGACCATGAATTCAGTCAAGAGCAGAGAGGGCACAAGCAAGATGAGAGGGATGCTAGTTTGGTTCAGAGGGAGGATGCTAGTTTAGTTCAAAAATAGAGAGGGCATGAGAAGTATCAGATGGATGCTAGTTTGGTTCAGAAACAAAGAGGACATAAGCAGGATTAGAGGGATGTGTTTGGCTCAGAAGCAGCCTAGACAAGGAGCCCCACATCAAGGTTTACATGCAAACTCTTTGAGATAGAAACTGAAGAAGATGCTACGTTTGAATAGAAAAATGAAGAAGCAACACAACCATTGCGTACTAAAGAAGTACAAAAGATAGAAGAAGAGGAAGGATGAGCCACGGCCATGTTGGTGCAACCTATCAAAGGAAAAGAAAGATGCAAAATAGAAAAGTTTAATACTGCATGGGCCACAGTTCCAAAGACTACTTTCAAAAAAAGACAACATTCCTCTGCTTAGAAACTACAAGTAAAAGAGAAAGAGGACACAGTTCTAAAGGCTACTTAAAAAAAAAGACAACATTCCTCCACTCAAAAACTACAGGTAAAAGAGGAAGAGGAGGACATAGAAAATAAAGAGGATGAAGAGTTAGATCAAGAGGTTGAGGAAGATAAAGATGAGCTCATGTCAATAAAGAATCTCAATCTACATCTTAATGAGCCAATCACAAAAGATGATGTCAAATATATATGGGGACAAACAATTAGAGGGTTGGCATAATGTACACCTCACCTACTCCCACACCTTTATGCCATCCCACCACAGGAGAAATATCAAAGTTGCTTCCCATGTCTTGTAGCTTAGACAAATCTTCAGAATTCTTCAGTGTCAGCTGTGACATCCTCATATTCTCTAAGTTTCCAAATAAGCCAAGTAGTTGACTATCCATGTTAGGAAAGTATTTCGGTGATCCTCTTAATGTCTCATATATTTCCTTTTTAGTTTTTCTAGCAATCACTATATCGATTAAGTTGCCTGTCTAGCGAGTTGAGTACAAGCATAAGTATAATGCTGACCATCAATTGGCTCAAATTTACAATGCAGCAAGAAATTTCTCTTTGCCTCTTTCAAAATTCTCTCGGGATTTGCCTCTTCACCCTATTCATGCGAAATTTGTCGAAGGTGTTGTGTAAAGAATTTGGTGAACGTCTCCTCAAAATGCGTAGGTTCTTCAAACATAATTCCATTGTCATGGCTACCTATATTTGGATCGAACATGATTTGACGTAAGACTACATAAGAGACCATAGGTTTCTTGCCATCCAACAAAGTTTTGAATATCTTCATCGCATAAGCCCAGTCTCGTTGAAAAGATCAAGCATGGTACAAGTTCTTTTGCAATTTTATTTGAAGAAAGATATATCTGAATCATGCTCCATGGGAGCAACCATTTCCAACTTTTGCTAGCCTAAAAAATATTACAATGTCAATAGAAACTATCCACAAAGTTTGAAGTTTTTCTATTTTCATTAAGTCTAGTTCCTTGAGTATGTAATTGTCTATCTTTTTGCTTGCATATATTTTGATGTAGGCTTTGTGGTTGAGAATGGACATTGAAGTCTTACATAACTAGTGTTCATACCAAAGTCACGAAAAATGTTTCAAGGTAGAAACCTAGAAACAAGTTTCAAAGTTTCTTTTCAAAAAATGTTCACTCTAGGGAAGGAACGTTTCATAAAAATTGTATTTTTCCAAATATATGTAAGTATGTGTGAAATATTTAAATAAGCATTATAGGAATATGTAATGTGCACTATTCTGCAAAAGACCAAGCATGGTGCTACATACATGACAAGCTTCAACCTTGTGCCATGTGGACTATGAAACTTGAAACTTTGCAGTTTAATGTCTTTAGTGCCCAATGATAGGTGTATACCATAAATATAAACCTATGCTCTCATGTATACATATCCACACATCGGCACATACTTTGTTTATACAAAAGTCTTTGCACCAAGTTTCTGTCAACACACCGGAGGTGAAGGGCTAACAGGGCTATTACAAAGGCTAGCATTGAAGAAGAAAGCTAATAAAAAAGGAGTCCTCATTCTCTTCATTCAGGCTACAAAGTGTGTGAAGACTATAGTTCATTTTAGACTCTAAAATATGCTTAGATGATGTTTATAAATATTGTTTCGTCCTGAGCTTCAAAATTACCAATTGGGAGAATTGATCTCCACTTCTCAATATAACGACTTGCACATGACTAGGTGCCCTTGAAACTTCTTGATCTTCATTGTGGCTGTCCCTCCTATGGAATTATGTTGCGTCCAATGGCTATGTAAAGAGGCGAGCAACATCCCCTACCACTTTGCCTCCTCCTCACACACATGCGTCAAGGGAAACTTCTCAACCTACTTCGTTTGTTATCATAAGAGTCCAACTAGTCCCACTCAATTAGTTTGCATCATTCTCTTCACAAATATGGTTCAAGGGAGAAATGACTCAATTTCCTGAAATTTTTCTCATGAGGGTTTACTCAATTGAACCATCTTGATCCCATGATTTTCTAATTAGTTAATGGTACATGCTTAATCATTCCTTTAAGGAAAAATCGCACTAAGTAAACCAATAATCTTGTTGGGACGGCATATGACTTTGGTAGAATCCTAGTAAGGCCCTCCCACAAGGAGGAAGGTGTGATGACAAGTTTTATATTTTGGACAACCTTGTGACAATCTTAGCTTTACTGACACTCTCTACTAGCTACAAGAGAAACATGCTTGGCACCATACTTGCAGGCTGAAATATGTAAACATTAAGACTTGATGTCATGCTTAAGGACACGGAGAGAACTAAACTTTAACTTCTGTTGCCTCTCTCTTGGACATCCGCTTGCCTTGGATGATTCTCATAATATGTACTTTGTGTGTAAGTACAGATTTTCTAGTTGATACAAATACTATGGTGGCATGAACTGGTTCACCAGCTAGACATTCATACTAGTGCAATGTCGTACATTCTACATTGTTCACTGTTGACATGCACTTCTTAGCAGCAGTTGAGCATCTACAATTTTGCATCGGTGCACATTGATAAATCAATCTTCTACATATTATGGGGTAAACAATTATTTCCACAAGTTTCCGAGGAAGGCCCCCAACTTCGTCAAAATCATACTGGGATTGCACAAGGACTGTAAAATAACTAAGCAGAGATTACTTCATAGCTGTACCATTGCAAGATAGCCTTCTTTGAAGTATAGTTGAGTCTGTGTGGCTTTTCAACAAGAACCTACTGTCATCGAGCTGAAACAAAAAATATCATGGGGGTTTCAGACAAAGAGGGTCAACTTGACTATCATACCATTGCAAGATAACCGTCTTGAAAGAAGTTTTGGAATACAAGCAGTAACCGCTGTCAGAGTCAAAATAGAAAAGCATCTCTTAACAGAGGAACTGTTCCTATGTTCCAGCTTCAAGGAAAAAAATATTTCATCTGCTAATGTTCTTCGCAGTTTGCACCAACAAATGCGCTTGTAGTCCTGGTGCATATCTTAGGTTTTTCTTCTCATTTAGTTCCATCTCTTGAGCTATTTGCACAGTGCTGCTCCATTTGTCCAGTTCCTTTCTCTTTCTGTGTGGCCTCCATCTCCATGGACATGGGCACAGTTCTTCCCATGAGTTTCTGTGAAGACAATTGGAGGGTTTTGCAAGGAGTCGACTGAGCAGAATCTAGTTCCACAGTACATGGGTTGTTGGGGTAAAGGCACATTGCCACCCCTTTATTAAAGTTATGACACCTATGACTGTCTTAAGACAGTCATAGGGTGAAAACCTAATCCTAATAAAACCTAATGAGTTTGTGGTGTGGCTCATCACTTCACACCCGCACATTTGGTCTCTCTCTCTAACTCTCTCCCCCTTTGCTCTTCTCCCTGCTTACTCTCCTCTCAATTGGTATCAGAGCCAGCCTCACTCCCTTCCAGCCCCACTCTCCTCTCTACCCTTCCCCTTGCCTCTTGGGCTTCGTGCCCTTAGCATTTCACAGGGCAGCTGCCAGTGTGCATCGCGGGCCAGCAGGACAGTAGCGCAAGCAGTTGCAGTAGGGCGGCGCGGGACATCTGCAACAGGGCGGGGCATCGCGCGGTCGAGGGCGGCGCCGAGCAGCGCACGCGTGAGCAGATCTGTGCATCGCGCATCGCGCCGTACAGTCGTACGGACGTACAGACGTCCGTACATCCGTACGGACACCATACTTTTTTCTTCGTCTGGTACCTTCGACCGCCGTACGGACATGCGTCGGCCATACAGCAGTACGGACAGTCGTCTGCAACAGTACGGATCGCCGTACGAACTGTGCAGGGAGTTGCTTCCGAATTTTTGCGTCAGGGAGGTGCATTTTTTGGTTTGGATCTGCGTCAGAGGAGTGCATTTCGAACTCTCTCCTTGGATCTGTACCCTGCTGCTCAGGTATAGCGAGGAGATCTTGGTCTTACCCGAGGTGCATTGCATTGCATGAAGTACAGCAAGTACTTTTTCAGTTATTTTCTTCGTGGAGGACTTGTGCACAGATATCGGGATTTATGCATCTGACAGAGGATATATGCTTTTACTGGGTTTGAATCTCAATTTACAAGTGAGCAGATCATAGGGCTTTTGCCCGACAGTTGATGCTTTGTATGCCTTGAGGTAGTGTGGTGCCAGAGTGCACACATTTGTCTCGATTTTCGCAGTGTGGAGGTGACATTTTCTTGCAGGTCACATTTCTTGTGCAACACTCAGAGAACCTCAGTTGAGCCACGCTTGGCCAGGGTGCATCGAGTTTACTCGGTCCCTAATTGTCCATCGTTGACAGTGCTCAAAAGGTTCCTCATTGAGTGTTTGTACGTTGGGATCTGTGTATGTCATTTCTACACAGGGCAGTATATGCATTACACTGTTAGTTGATTTTGTCAGAAAGATTTTCACATTGTATGCTACCTCAGTGTTGAGGTGTTCTTCACTTGGTTCAGGTGTCAGATCAAGGGGCTTTTTCCCAGATTTTGTTTGAGAGCACTTGGGTTACTGACAGAGATCTTCAGATGCATTTTATCCCCTTGGCAGAAGGGTGATTGCTTGGGATTTATCCCATTTTCTGTTGCAGATTTTGTGACAGGCTGAAGTGTCTGTTTTTTTTTT
Source organism: Dipteris shenzhenensis (assembly GCF_047967505.1). Lineage (NCBI taxonomy): Eukaryota > Viridiplantae > Streptophyta > Polypodiopsida > Gleicheniales > Dipteridaceae > Dipteris > Dipteris shenzhenensis. Next base: position 19,113,163 of record NC_141600.1, read on the forward strand.
TGTGTGTATGCCAAGTGGTTTATGCATATTAAATCAGTGCAGTACCTCATCTGAGGTGGGAGAAGTGATCAGGTCAGCAGTGTTTGTGCTTTGTCAGCTGATGATGCACTGTTAAAGCACTTGTGGAGCAACTGCAGCATTCTGAAACTACGGTTTTTTCTTGAGAAATCAGAATTTTATGCCTATTTGAGCACGGTACAGTGTGTCAGAAGGTACAGTAACTGGAGGAAATTTACTGTTTTGCTGCAGATTCTCTTGACAGTAAAAAATCAACACTATTGTGAGTGCTCCTGACTCTTTATAGAGTAGGTTTTTTTCTAAAAAATCAGAACTTTATTCAGTCATTTTTGACTTACAGGGAGACAGGAACTTTCCTTATCTGATATGGCATCAGGGGGAAGTGAATCTTCAATTCTGAACATAAAGAAATTGGAAGGAGCACACAACTATGCATTATGGGCAGAACAATGTTTGAATGTACTTCTGTTAAAGAAGATTTCTAAGCCCATAAGGCTGAAGGGTGTCAAGCCATCTGACATGGCAGCTGATGACTGGGAGGAGCTTGATTTGTCCACAAGGGTAGCTATCATGCTTACTATTTCTGATACCCTTGTGTTCAATGTTCAGGCTGAAAAGACCTCTTATGGTCTATGGCACAGACTAGAAGAATTGTATGCCCAAAAGAGTTCAGCCAGTAAGGTTTATTGGTTGAAGAAGCTGGTTGATCTTCGCATGAAGGAAGGTACACCTATGACCTCACACTTGAGTGAGTTCAATGCCATCTTTACACAGCTTATTGCACAGGCACTGAACCTTGATGAGGAGTTCAAGGCTACTTTCTTGTTGTGTACCCTCCCTGAGAGTTGGGACACTTTCAAGACCACCCTGTCAAATTCAAATGTCATTCTTATGTATGCTGATGTGGAGAGCTCTCTCCTTATGGAGGAGATGAGCAGGAAAAATAATGCGGGCAGCAAGTCTTCAAATGCTTTGCAGGTACAGGATAGAGGCAGGACTCAGCAGAAGGGGAGATCTGCTAGTAAGTCCAAATCCCGCAGTCAGTCCCGTGGCAAAAAGGATATTGAATGCTTTTATTGTGGCAAGAAGGGACATGTGAAGTCTAAGTGCTTCAAGTTTATATGGGATTAGAAAGCCAAGAAGGCTGAGGCAAAGGATGCAGGCAATGGAAGCAAAGGCAAAGGCAAGGCCAAGGTAGATGACTTGGATGCAGTGAATGTTGCAGCAGAAGATAGTGAAAGTGACAGGCATGATGTTTTATGCTCTTCTGCTGTAATTGCACATACATTGGTTATTGATGGCCATGACATGCACACCTGGCTCTTGGATTCAGGTGCTTCTTTTCATGTTACTCCTCATAGGGAGTGGTTTACTTCCTACACAGGTACTCATGGAGTTGTTCACCTTGGGAACAACTATGCATGTCAGATTGCAGGGATTGGCAGTATACAGATAGTATTCCCTGATGGACGCATATTTATGCTTGATGGTGTTCGCCATGTGCCGCAAATCAAGAAAAATCTGATTAGCACTGGCTTGTTGGATGACAGTGGTTACCACACCACATTTGGGGATTCCAAATGGGTGATTACTGATGGCCAGGTTGTAGTGGCTGAGGGTTATAAGAGTGATACCTTGTACCCTCTTTATGTTTCTAGTGTGGGTAATCATGTTGTTGCCATAACCGAGCTGCCAAAGGTTTCATTGTGGCATAGCCGGTTGGGACACATGTCTGTTAAAGGAATGCAAGAACTATCATGTTTGGGTTATCTGCCGTCTCTTTCTTTTTCAGATTTGCCTACTTGTGATCATTGCATATTTGGAAAGCATTCTGTGACTCCTCATAAGAGAACTCCCCAAAATAGAGCACCGCTTGATCTAGTGCACACTGATTTGTGTGAGATGCCACAGTTATCACTAGGGGGTGCAAAATATTTTATTACTTTTATTGATGATGCCACACGCAAAGTGTGGGTCAATTTCTTGAAGCATAAGAGCGATGCCTTAGATGCTTTCAAGAAGTTTGTCGCTCAGGTTGAGAATCGGACAGGTCGTAGGCTGAAATGCCTCAGGTCCGATAACGGGGGTGAGTATGTGTCACATGCTTTTGTGCAGTTTTGCAAAGCTAAGGGCATCAAACAGGAACTCACAGCCCCTCATAATGCATCTCAAAATGGTGTAAGTGAGCGGATGAATCGAACAATTCAGGAGAAGGTTCAATGTATGTTGTCTTATGCTGCATTGCCCCATGGCTTTTGGGCAGAAGCCGTGCAAACAGCAGTTCACATTATTAACAGGTCGCCAAACAAGGCTTTGGAGTTGACAGTGCCAGAGGAGATGTGGTCTGGCAAGCCACCTTCATATAAGCACTTACGTGTGTTTGGCTGCGAGTGCTTTGCTCATATACGCAAAGAACTGCGCACCAAATTGGAGCCAAAGTCTTCCAGATGCATCTTTATGGGTTATGGTGACGAAGGTGAAATGGGGTACAGGTTATGGGATCCCGTTAAACGAAAGATTTTACGCAGCAATGATGTCATCTTTAAAGAGGATAGTGTACACAAAGAACCCATGCAACCTGTGGAATACAGGAGGGTTATTTATGATGATGTCGGACAGCAAAGAATGCCCATTAATATGCAGCAGCAGGCTGCTGCAGATAATCCTGTTCAAGAGGGTATACAGGCTGAAAATCAGCCAGATAATTTTGCCAATAATGCACCACTGGATATGCCAGCAAATGGGGTTGTAGAACAGCCAAATATGGTGGTACAGCCACCCGTCATGCATGACGAATAGGCTAGACAGCAGCCTAATCCGGAACATTTTGTTAGGAGGAGCACCCGTGTACAACGGCCTCCTAACAGGTTTGTTCCAGGAGCCAATAATGTGGCTGATTTTATCATGCTGACAGATTGTGGTAAGCCTTCCAGCTTCAAGGAAGCTATGGGAAGAACAGAGAAAAGGAAGTGGGAGAAAGCCATGCAATCTGAAATGGACTCCCTACTTCAAAATGATACATGGGACTTGGTGCAGCTACCTGCAGGCAGAAAGGTTTTGCCATGCAAGTGGGTTTACGAAGTCAAAGTGGATTCAAATGCTTTACCGAGGTATAAGGCCAGATTGGTTGCCAAGGGATTTAAGTAGGAGAAGGGCATTGACTTTGATGAGATCTTTTCCCCTGTAGTCAAGATGACTACTTTGAGAGCAGTGTTAGCTCTTGTTGCTCATGAGGACATGGATTTATGTCAGATGGATGTGAAGACTGCTTTTCTTCACGGAGATCTCCATGATGAGATCTATATGAGTCAACCAGAGGGATATGCTGTTAAAGGGAAAGAGCAGCTTGTGTGTAAGCTCAAGAGGAGCTTGTATGGACTCAAGCAGGCGCCAAGAGAATGGTACAAGAAGTTTGATGCCTTCATGCAGTCCCAAGGGTATCATAGGTGTGAGACCGATCATTGCTTATACACCAAACGGGCAAAGGATGGCAGTTTGATGCTACTCATTCTATATGTGGATGACATGCTAATTGCCAGTAAATCTCAGCATGAGATTAGTGCTTTGAAGAAACAACAGCATAAGTCTTTTGACATGAAAGACTTGGGTGATGCAAACCATATTCTTGGCATGCGGATTACTCGTGACAGGTCCAAGGGACTTTTGTTTCTGTCACAGAAGGAGTACATTGACAAAGTACTGCAGAGGTTTAAAATGGAGGGGGGGAAGTCTATTAGTACCCCGTTGCCTCCTCATTTAAAACTCAGCAGTAAGGACAGCCCCAAATCAGATGATGATAAGGCTGAAATGGCCAAGGTTCCGTATGCATCTGCAGTTGGTTCTTTGATGTATGCCATGGTTGCCACTCGTCCGGATATTGCTTTTGCGGTGGGAGTCATCAGCAGGTATATGGCAAATCCAGGCAAGCGGCACTGGGAAGCAGTGAAAGGTGTCTTGAGGTATCTCAAGGGTACCAAAGACTTGTGCATATGCTATGGTAGGCAGAATGCATTGGTGCATGGTTTTACAGATTCAGACTATGCAGGGAATGCAGATAACCGGAAATCTACTACCGGTTATATTTTCACTTTTGTAGGAGGTGCTATATCATGGGTGTCTCGGTTGCAGAAATGCATTGCACTGTCAACCACTGAAGCTGAATATGTTGCAGCCACTGAGGCTTGCAAGGAAGCAATATGGCTTACTCGGCTGGTGGGAGATTTGGGCATTACAGGAGATATCCCAGTCTTGCATTGTGATAGTCAGAGTACTATCATGTTGGCAAAGAATCCGGTCTTTCATCAGAAGACCAAGCATATAGATGTGAAATATCATTTCATCAGGGAGGTACTGGAAGACAAACGACTTGAGCTTGTGAAAGTGCATACTGATGATAATCCTGCAGATTTGCTCACTAAGAGCTTGCCTACAGAGCGGTTTGCACATTGCCGCCACATCATGGGATTAGGATGAGACCATTCTTATTTTATGGTCTTGTATACAGTAACTGTACATTGCTGTAATTTTTATTCTTTTCTCCCCTTTAGGCACATTGGCCTTTAGGTGGGAGGAGGTTGGGGTAAAGGCACATTGCCACCCCTTTATTAAAGTTATGACACCTATGACTGTCTTAAGACAGTCATAGGGTGAAAACCTAATCCTAATAAAACCTAATGAGTTTGTGGTGTGGCTCATCACTTCACACCCGCACATTTGGTCTCTCTCTCTCTCACTCTCTCCCCCTTTCTCCCTGCTTACTCTCCTCTCATGGGTGAGCTCAATAGTATACATGAAAAAGATGGAGAGAAGCTGACACCTCGGGAATTGGAGTGATGACTCTTCTAGTGGTGAATCACTCCAATATGTGTTGAAGCTGAGCTTCACCTGAGCTGTAGAAGCTGACTGGATGACATGGAACAGACAGATCTCTCTCTACAGATGGACACTAGGACCAATTGAGCATGGCAAGCCAAACTTACAAAGATTAAATAAATCTGCTCCAAGCTGGTCAGTGACTAAAAATTGCAGTCTCCATGTAAGTTGTGAGGACTACATCCATAGGGAAAGCCACAACTGCCAACTCAGCCAAGCACTTGAAAACTTCCTGTCACTATGAAAACTTTTTATAGAGAAAAATTTCCAACCTCCTGCTATGGCAAGAATCTGCTAGCCTACACGTAAAGTAGAGCTGAGAATTTTGATGCAGGCTAAGGCCACAACTGAACATCAGAACTTTTAGGTCCATGCAATTTTTGTAACCCCCAAAAGCCTAGTCTATAATGCTCTCTCCATTACTGCTAAGTGATACTTCCATGAAACCAACCTGCTTTTTTATGTGTTTAATCAGCAAAAAATGAATGATCGTTTAACTTCAGAACTAAAGAAATCATCCTGTAACAAGTGTCAAATTCGGAGACCTCATCTAGACGTTGGCAATTTTCTTTCGCCTCTCTCCCATGATGGAAAATGAACACGGGCCTAAGTCTGGTAAAATCAATGAGTTTATTTTCAAAACTTACGCAAGCACAGGCATAACCAACTTATGCAAAAAAACTTTTGTACAATGATCTCTCAGGTTTTTGAAGATCCTAATGCGCTTTACTTTATTGTCCTACAATTGACATGCAAGAGTAAGCAAAGAAAGCTGCTGTAGATGCAAGCACGTATTTAAAGGACAATTCCCATGGCGTGTACACTGCGTGTGTGCATGCGTGTGTGTGTGACAGAGAGAGAGAGAGAGAGAGAGAGAGAGAGAGAGAGTCCCATTACACTGCAGTTTATGCTCAATTTGAACCTTGAATTCAGAAGCAGTGGTGAAGTCAGACTGCTGAACAGCCCAATATCCCCACAAATGCTTCTTCTGTCCATAAAATGCCTCTTACAAGATATGTAAATCCTCAGAATAGTACCACAAAGTGGAAGACTGCCCTATACAGAGGAAACATCTAAGTGAGTAATTAGCAGCACACTCCACACCACCATAATTACAATTATTGCAGGGGTGTCAAGCCAGTATGACAAAAAGGTATTAATAGCTAAACATAGGAAATTGTACAGTTGAACAGGTGAATCTAGAGAAAGCCCACTGCCAATTGGAGGGCGCTGAACAAACACTGATCCCTGAAAAAGTCTATCCTCCCAGTCTGTAATCTGCTGCAGTCTCTTCTTGAATGTTCAACAAATTGGGTAAGACCAAATACAGTTGCATTATGTATGGACTGACCTACCTTCTCCGTGTTCCATGCATCAGAAGCTTGACAGGGAAGTCCTGATGACCATGCCTCTCCAACTTTGTCATCCAGCACCAAATAAATAAGTGCTCTTGTGTCAGAACAGCTTGTATATAAATGAAAATAGCAGAAGTCCATAGAATGCCAGGTTCTGATACATACAATCCCACAGAAAGTTGTCAAAGTTGATAGCGTTATAGTCAACACAAGCCGCAGAAACATCCAAGCGAAGTGCTTTGGTCCAACGAGGGCATCTCATCAGCTCTTTGCCTCCAAAAGCCAAAAAGTGGCTTAGGCAAGGATCAAAGTTTCCACCTTGTTAATAACCTTGATGTTGCATATTGCAGTATAGATGTCAGGTCAAGAAGATGTAGGATTCGAGATAAGGGGTGTCTGGGAAGGTGAAGAAGATGGCAGATGCCGAATGCTGCTCATCTCTTCCCGGTTCATGCCATCTATTACATATGAACATAATGCTCGTCACAATCAAGTAATTGTAATAAAAACCCATAGAGAAAGCTCAAGCCATGTTCAGTATGTGTATGTGTGTGTGTGTGCGCGAGGGCGTTATTATACTAATGAAGCAAGGCAGTCTCAAGCACTCTCAACCTTTATCCAATATAACTATCAAGTAGCAAGCGTGCTAACAGGCATAATGAGCCTCGGAATGTATACAAGGGCTAAAGGCACGCGTTCTCAAGAGAACTCACAAACATGACCACACAAAACCAGCTTTAAAACACTTTACCCATACAACACCCATGCATGCATCATACCCCAGTCAACCCAACAGCCCCCTCCCACAAAAGAATTCCCCAACTCTTAAATGCCCAAAAAATGTGATTGAAAATTCAAAATGACTTGAATACAGATGGAATTAAACACTTACCAGGGGAAGCCTTCTGCTCTATGGACTTCGCTCCAACGACAGGAGCTAGCTGCAAATAATGTGATGAGCCACTATGCGGACTGCTTACTTGTTGTCCTGAGAGTGCTGCACTCGGTGGTGGATGCAACATCATTGTATTTTCTGCAATTGCACCACTATGCAACTGATTCCCAGGACTTGACACAGCCTTAGGTGGATTAGCTCTTGAACCAGACCCTTGAAACTGATCAGCTCCATCAGAGCTTGTATTGCTGCTTATATTCCCTGGTGTTCCAGTTCCCAGGGTCAAATTTGGACTAAGAGATAAGCCATTGTTTGTTGTGGCACCTGAGGAAGATGACACGGGTTGCAGCTGTTGCTGAGGATGTGGGTGGTGATCATGACGCAAGTGCTGCTGTGGATGGCCATGTTGGGAGGAAGAAGAAGTGTGAGTATTTTGCTGAAAATAATGTTGAGAAGCCTGTTGTGCCTGCTGAGGCAATGTTTGTTGCTGTAGCGTTGCATGCTGCTGCAAATACTGCTGATGGTGTTGCTGCAGAAAAAGCTGGGGTCTGTATTGTGACTGTGCTGGAAAAGTCTTGTTATACTGACTTCCTTGCTGCTGCTGCTGTTGGTATAACTGATGCTTGGTTCCCATTTGTTGTTGCTGCTGCCCTGGTGTGGTTGACTGTTGCTGGGAAAATTGTGGCATGGGTAGCTGGGCATGATTTTTCTGCTGCAGTTGTGCTTTAGCTGACAAGTTTTGACCAGGGCCCATGACGGAAGATATAGCTGGACCACTGACAGGGGCTCTTTTGACAGAGACGGGCCCTGATTTTGACATAGGGATGGAGCCTTTCCCATTAGATGGGCTCTTTGATGCAGGGGGTCCAGAAGATTTAGGAACAGATGGCGAATGTGTAGATGATAAGGAAAGAGTTCCAGATGACAGCCCAGGTGCAGACACAGAAGGCGGCATCCGAGGAGGAGTGCCAATGGAAGAAGCTCCTGGTTGATTATTGCGGGGCAGTGGCCCTTGGCTTTTGGCTATTGCTGAAGCTAGCATTACTTGAGGTGGAACACCAGAAGCTGTGGGCATTCCTGGGCCTTTCTGACTAGTCTTAACTGTTCCTCCTTGACTCTGCTTTAAAGCCTGACTGCATGGAGCCATTTGTGCAGTAAAAGGGAGAGTTGTTGCTGAATATTTGCCCATGTTTCCAGGCAGAGAAACTATCTCCACATAAGCAGGGTTCGTAGATGGAGCTGACACTGGTGGTAAACTTGTGCCTGAGACGGCTTTAGTGCGAGCCATCGCCTGCTTTGATGCCTGATTCTGCAATTGAGAAACTTGTCCACTTCCAACAGGGGGAGCTGATCTAGGAATTCGAGCCCCCGTGGGAGTTGCCATATGTAATGTCCTTCCTACATTATTAGCCAGTCGAGCACTTGGTGCACTGCTTCCACTGGTTGGAGAGCCCTGTATAGACGATGAGGATACCTCAATGTCTACTCTTGTAAGATTTAGGGGAGGACCCCCGCCTTGCTTCAGTGAGGATTTCTTGTCTTCAATAAAGTCCCGTCCTTTAATGTTGCTAGGTACATAAGTATCTTCACTGGCAGATGCAGAAGTTTTATGCATTGCCCTTTGATGTGATTGCTGATGACTCCCGAAATTCTGTTGTTGCTGGGGATGAAGTCTAGCATTGTCAGGTGATCCTGTTAGCACTGCATGACCCTGTGTCGCCATCACAGAAGCGACAGATACAAGTCCCAGTGGACCAGGACCCACAGAACCCCTGTTCATACTTGACAATGCCGCGGGCGAATATCCCTGCGATACTGATTGGTCAAGGCATTTCATTTGAAGCCCGGACCCGGATCCTGTGTTTTGTGGGATCAATTGCTGTTGCATGGAAGATAGAGATGCAGGCTGTTGGCCTTGAAACTGAGTCTGCTGGGACTTGCTGGTCTGCTTTGCTCCTAGAGTGGCCATCAAAGAAACATCCTGATGATGAGAGGGCAACGCAGGTATACTAGTTGCGAGCATCAAAGACGAAGGACTTATGTTAAGATTTGGGAGGTTAGAAGGTCCTTGACCACACATACTTCTATGCATGGCAGACAACCTGCTTTCTGCTGTTGAGTGAATTTCACCACCTGCAGTGCCGTCTTTCTCTGAGTGAGCTCCAAAATGCTGGGTTGAAGAAGTTCCAATATGATTCTGTTGCTGCTGTTGAGAGTTCGAAGGTGACTGGGGAGCAAGCTGTAGCTGCAGCTGCTGTTGTGGTTGCTGCTGCAGGGGTGGTAGAAGCTGGGATGAACTTGAATGTGGCAGATTGCGTAATCCTTGTTGTTGCTTCCGTGCCGGCAGCAAGTTTGGAGCTTGCTGGGCCAATGACTGAAGGTGAGGAAGGGAGGGCATCAAATGCGCCGGATAAAAGCTATTGAAAAACTGGGCTGCCTGCAATATTGCAGAGCATATGCAGTTAGAACTCAGATCAAGATAGCAGTATTTGCCAATTACATCATAACGTCTTCAATGGTTCAAAAAACTTTCATCACTTGACATCATACACTAATACTAGAACTTAGAAAATTTTTGGATTTGCAACATTCATTCATGAACCAGAACCACAATAGACCAAATGATGCTCTTCTTCCTCAACGTTCCTTCTCATTGCACTTGCATTATTTAAATTTTATAAACTGGAAAGGCCCACATTCTCTCGAAGCAAAGACCCATCGTATGTCCAATTTCACCATTTATGATGCCTAGACCCAACCCTGGGGACTCCTTGCCAGCTTATAGCCATTATTTGTCCTTTGAAAAACCCCAGCACATTAATAACAAGCGTCTGACGAAGAAAACAGACTCCATAACCAGGACACCTCACCTGGCCTGGTGGTCCATTAAATGGAAAAGAAAAGGAGGCAAAACCATTCTGCTGCATCATAGCCTGTATGTACTGGGCATGTGCCATGTTCACAACACTCCCAGCAGCTGTCCCTGCTCCAGTCTCAACAGAAACTCCACTAGCTGTTGATTGACTGGGTGCAGACACGCTGTTGCTAGTTGTAAATGCGGTTCCAGGCTGTAAGCAGCAATCCAAGAATGAATGCTTATATCAAACACTATCAAATAAAATCTATTCTGCAGTTTCAAAAAGTAACACCATACCTGCTGCATAGAAGCCTTCTGTTTAAGGTCAACATATGCACTACCTATTTTTTCCTTGTCAAGAATGTTCACAGGTGGAATATTTAGATTGTAAGGAGGGGCTCTGCAAAGCGGTGCTGGCCATAGAGTATGCCGTGAACGTTGCTGCTCGAGGTAGATATAATTGGCAACATGAACATGAGTCGCACAGCGCTTCATCCTTGTAAGAGGTGGCAGAACAGCAGCATGTGGCAGCTACATCAGTAAAAAAGCTTGTCAGCTTAAATGGGCAGCATGTGGCAGCTAAATTAGTATAAAGCTTGTTAGCTAAGAAAATGGACACACTATTTTTTTTTAAAGCTTAGAAAATGGACGTGCATGCAAGGCTCCTCAAATACAGAACAGCTACCTTGCTGCAATTCTCAAGAAATTGTTAACACGAACTGCTGATACCTTTCTATTTATTATAGTATGTCCTAAGCAGCGCTCAATTCTAGCTTGTCTGCCATGTTTTGCTCCGACACTAGAGTTATATTTGAAATCAGTTTTTACCACATAATATACATGATCCTATTTATGGCCTTGCAAGTGCTACAAGGAGTAAAAGTCTTTCTAATTAGTTCACAATCTGGAACCAACACGAATTTGAAGGCAAATTATACATTTAACTTCATTGTAACTCAATGATTGTATACCTCCATAAGACTAGACAGGCATGAAACAAAGCTAACACAGTAAAGCTTTCAAAAAATAACTTGATAAGGCAAGCTACACTGACACATTCATCAGTGCCTAAGCATAAGCTGCTATATGAGTTTCAAAGAGATTCCAGAATCCCTTAGGCAAACCAAACGTTATTAAATTTAACCCAATATCGAATACAACACGAAGAAACAAGAACAAGAAATGAGAGAGCGAGTGAGCGAGCAAGCGAGAGAGAGAGAGAGAGAGAGAGAGAGAGAGAGAGAGAGAGAGAGATGTAGCAAGCAATTATTAAAACAAAGAAATTTCTGTCAATGCAAACATAATGAAACAATAGAGGGAGAGGTAAATCAATTCCAAACAAGTTCTGGGTCAAACAAGTCATCTATGAACCTCCTAACCTGACTAGAGTAGCCTTAGAAGGGGTCAATGTTGTCTAAACTCAAATGCCATAAAAACTTAACCTCGTACTCTGATCACACAGCATAGAGATTCATGTATGCACACCTTTGAGCCAGTCCAAGCTAACATGTGCAGATTGAAGCAATAAATAAGCACATCCAGATCAAACAGATGTGCAACCAAAAACCATGACATTGTGCCACATCCTACAGGAGGTTTCGAAGGACTACGAACATAAAGATTATTACTAATGAAGCAGCAAAATATGTTGGGGGACAAGAGCAATATATCATACCTACTGAAGGAGCTAACAAATTTGTGACATAACAAGTTGCATGCTGTTATCTTTCAAAAGTTTCACCTCACCTGCATAGCTGGATGGGCTGGTTTTCCATCAAGATTTGATCCTGGAAGGGAAGCACCTGAAGGCCAGGGCGGAGCTCCTGACCCATAGTACCTGCAAACCTTGAATGAGAATGCATGGAGGTAGAAACCACAAGCTCAATCTCAATGTCACCTCAAGTAGAGGTTCACTCACCCTAATGGGGGCAAACCAGCCATCCAGCCAGCCAAAGTCACAGGGGCCGTTGAGCTGACTTGAGTTGAAAGTGTTGATGAATGGAATGAAGTCGTCAGTGGAACATCTGCATCATTATTGAGGATGCACATTCAGGATTGAAGATGCACATAGCATTTCATCCTCGCTTACACAACAAAAAAATGAAACAACTTGACTACCGCTATTCCGCACATTCAAGACAATGAAATACACCAAACTAGTGGAAGGTTTGTGCATACCAGTATCAGCCTTCTGAGTCTTACTTGGCCCAGGACCAGGAATCCTGGCAGGCTCACTTTCCTTTTCCTGTTCCCCTTCTTTAAGTCCTCTCTGCACCTGGGAGGATATCTCTGTCTTTGGCTGGCTAGACATCTGCACCTCCTGCTCTGGCTTTATCTCCAAATTCGCACCATCAGTCCTCTCCTTGCTTTTTCTGCTCTCCTCCTCTGATTCTCTCCCCAAGCCCACACCTGTATCTTTTACATCTTTGTGATCTTCCAACGACTGTTCTACTCTAACGTGAAGGGCTTCTACAGGATAACTTTTCAGATTGATCTGCATTACACCAACAAACAAGTGATTGAAAAGCATGTTCTGCTACAAATGCCGAAAATTGCAACGAACAATTCCATAGATCTCAAGAGGAAGTCAAATAATGAAGCCTAACCATTTGTGATCTTGCCAAAGCATTCTCATTAATGAGTGGGATTTCAAACAACTACGTAAAAAATTATTTTGATGTTCAATTACTGGAGGAGTTATTTTGTCCACCCTCTTAGCCACCCTCCCTTTTCGCACCATTCAAACCTCTCCCTAGCTCTTGCTCCTTTCAATCACGTTTGTCATGTTCTCCTACCTTTCTCATCAGAGGGTAACAAAGGCCCTATTAAAAGATAACTAAGATTTACCTTACAGGCAGACCTTGAACACCTACAATCTCTTGCCCTGACAGGTCCACCCATCTCTCATGTGCCCATCAGAAACCACGTTATCATTACAAAGAGGCAGGCTGGAGGGATTCAACTTACAGAAGCATCTTCAGATAAAGTGTGTTTATCAGCTGATAGATCAACTGCATCTTCCTCCTTCGATGATGCTTTCAGAGGGGCCTACCAATAACATCAAGTCAGCTTCTCTGTGCACCCTAAACATAAGCTAGCAGAAGACAATCCAGTATTCACATCTTTCATCAAAGGGTTCAGACTCACCATCAAATCTATATTTAGTTTTGAAGTACTCCCGTGGTTATCGTGGACAAATTCACCAGGTCTGAAACACAGAACACTACTATTAAGAAAAGACACAAAGCATCTGTAACAGGATTTAAATACCCATCCATAAAAATGTCAACTGAAGTGCCTTAATTACCTGTTGAGAAGCTCCACTTTTGCAGAACCATCATTTTTCACAAAAATATCTGCAGAAGCTTCAGCTTTGACATTGACAGGGCTTGCAACTAAAGGAACAGAGCAGCCAGATTTCCGCTCTGCCATGTTCGCATTATTTTGTGTCTCCTCTTCAGAGTTTTTTGCTTCAGCTTGACCTCTGGTTTTTGCATCGTCAATACCATGCAGCTGAGGCACAGGACGAGTATCAGATTGTAGACTAAGACTCTCATCAAGCAGCGACTGACTCTTCTCTGGCAGATTTGCTTGCTCGGTCTCTCCAACAGGAGAATGTGTCACTCCAGATGGGCTACTAGAATAAGACCCTAAACTTTGTGCAACCATCCGTATTGGTGTTGCTCTTCCCTCTTCATGCTTTACTACAACCCGAGGTCGCTTTCTTTTAGGAGCTGCAATGTGACAGAAACAGCATATTAGCTGCAATCTTGACATTCATTCGTGCACATCTCAAGAGGCTAACGCCATGATACAAAACATACCCTCTGCCGTTGCATTCTGGACCTGAGGAGGAGTGTATCCATTGTATGTACTGCCTGGGGTTTGAAGACTGGGAGTACCAGGCCCTTGAGTATTATGAAGACCTACAGATAGAGGAGGAGCAGGCAAGTGAGGAGGAGAGGCTGCTTTAACCTCTGCTTCAACTCTACTTTCTGTCTTCAACTCCACTTTGGACTCTGAAACTCCTAAATGCGATGATGGCATGCTTCTGGCAAGGACAAAGAGTGCCTCAGCAACTTCCACTTCCTGATCTGATATCGTCGTGGGTTCAGACACCTGCATATTTGACAAATTTTCAGAGACAATGTATGAGTCCCATTACTTTGTTCAACCGAACGGTTACATACCTTTCGTACTTTGGTTCTCACATCTTGTTTTGTACGCACCGAGACACTTCATTAAATTATGCTTGAAAAACACTTTGTTGGTATCTAGCTTACGAATAAGACACACCTTCCTTACCTTGGGAACTTTAATGGCCCGAATTTTCGTCCCAGTAGATTTCTGCAAGAATTGAGACTTTTTCGTTTGAGACTTTCCGCTCACAAGGGCATCTAAATTGCCGAGAATGGTGCGCACAGAAGAGCAAGAATGCCTCACCAGTCTTCTTCCCGCCGGCTTTCCGAGGAGGTTGGGAGACGAGATCCCGTTTAAAGATGTTTGCGGTGCCACTGGCGACTGTTGCCGAGAAGCATCTGTAGGAAGAGACTCTTGCGGCCGTCTCAAGTTCGCTGTCATCAAAGTCCCTCCAAGGTCAATAGCACCGAGATACGTCAATATTTGTTGGACCAAAAAAGAGTGCATGTTTCCTTACATGTAAATCTAGAACTCGACGACATAGAAGATCGCGCCTTCCGTGGCACCGGTGGAATATTCATCACTATTTCGTCTTCCTGCTGCAAGTTCACCGATGCAGTCTGGTTAGACAGCACAAAGTTCCCAACCAGATCTGTTCAAAAACCCTTGTTGCAGATCACACTTGTGCAACATTCACAGCCAGCCTCACCTTTACCTTTCCATTCCCCCTAGATTTTCCGGGCCGCCTAAGAATCGGCGGAGGTGGAGGAGGCTCGTCATCGTCTTCGGAGGCTGCCATTTCAGTCTCCTCCGTAGATTCATCCGCATCATCGCAAACGTCGCTGCGCACCTGAGCCTGCGCTTCTTGCAGTCCCTGGCGTTTCCTCTTGTTTCGAGGATTAGCCGATGCGGAAACGTGAAACGAACTGATTCTCTCTTTCTTGGCTCTCTCCCACGGCCTCGAGTCGGGAGCGTCATCCATTCGCTCATCTTCATCTGCCACAAGCATGGGAAATCACAAATCAGACCAAATGCCGTGGTGAACGGGGAACATCCACGACACAGCGCAAATCCCTCTGAGGAGCGACCGGTCAAAGCAGGCAAAACTGGCCTCTGCCATTTCGGGTTGTCTGCGGGGACCTGCAAATTGTGCACCGCCTAACCAGGCTATCAGATTGATACCGACCCCGCTGATTGAAACGGGCAAACTACACGACTGCAAACACCTTGCAAATCCACCCGAATTCCTGCCAGGACGGGGTCATTCTCAGGGAATGCAACTTCCAACGGAACCAAGAAGTGCACTCGACCAATATTGTCCGTATCAGATGCAGGCGTGAGGAGGTAGGGAAATTGGGTGAGCGCTGATTGGAAGAGCGCCTGAAATCTCCGTCGCAACCGAACACCAGGACGAAATTTAAGCAAATCTGGGAAGGGGAGCAGGGGCAAGCAATGAGCGAGTGAGATCCCATGCTCACCTGAGGCGTCCTTGGGGCCAGGGAGGCGGGGACGACGGGGGGGAGGGGGGTGGCGACGGCCGTCTCGGTTACGCTCCATGGGGGGAGGAAGGGGGGGAGGGGGGGGGGCGGGGAGGGAGGGCTAGAGAGGAGTCATGGGAGCAATGTGAAGGGAGAAGTGGAAGAGATGAGGAGGAGGGAGGGGAAAAGGAGGAATTTTGGCTATGGCGGGAAGAGCTTGAAGGGGGGGGTTGGCTATGGAGCTTGGCTATGGCGGACAAGAGCTCCAAAGGCTGGCTATGGCGGAAAAGCACAGAGCTCCAAAAAAACACAGATGCTTCACAAAAAGAAGAACATGAAGAAGACGATGATGACTCAGCACGAGCTTGCATAAGACACCATCACACCCCTTGCTTCGGTACTTTCCCTCTTGCCTCGTCACCCCATACCTCCCTACGGTTCCGATCTTCTTTCCTCCATCAACCCAATCTCGACCGTCCGTTTTCATCCACGTCACCCCTCCCCTCGTCTCCGCCTGGCCCCCCTCCCCCTCCACGTCACCCCCCGACAGCGACCCCCATCCTAGTCAACCGCCCTCCCCTTCCGCTCCCCCTTCCCCGCCGTCGATCTCCCATCCCACGGCCCATATCTCCCTTCCCCCACTCCATCTCTGCCGTCCGTTTTGCCCCCAGCCCTACACTCCACGGCCAGGATGCATCCCCCACCATGCGCGAAGTCCCCGCCGTCCGCTCCATTCGCATCCAAGGGTTTATATTCCCCCCAGGCCAGCTTGGCTATGCCAGCCGTCCATCGTGACGCGCTACGTGGCGGCCATCCGCAGCCTCGGCCCCCACGCCTGGCGCGTTATCCATCGGGAAGGCTGCCCGGGCCTCTGGCTGCCCGAGCCTGGCCCGGCCCGGACGGGCAGCGCCGCTATAACGGCCCGGCGGTCACCGCCACGTGGCGCGGGCAGCCCCTCACGTGTCAGCTCGCGAAAATAAATTTCCATCTAAATTATGAACTTACGATTTTACTACACCTCATTATTCTGAATCATCCAGTCCTAGGCTCGGGCGGGGCCCACCCGTCACCGAGCCTCGGCCCTGACCTAGCGCTTTAGGCCAATTTATAATGCGCTGGCTGGCCCCAGGCTCGGCAGCCAATCAGGGCCCACAATCACTTTGCCGAGCCTGCACGACGCCCATTTCTAGACTGATCCCTGCATGCTCCACGTAGGCTCGGCTCAGCCCTGGTTGGCAGGCTCGGCCCCTTCTTTAAAGTGCCTTTGATTTTGTGACGCAATTAATCAAAGTTTTGCTTTTTCTTTTTCTTTTTTTCTTTTATTATAAAAAGTCAAAGTGCAATATGTCGATAATTCAGATAAGGGGATTTTTCAAACGAGCTTCGCACTTGCATTGCCTCCACCTACACTTGCACTTTTTGGCCACATCAAAATCTAAGCCAAGAGGAGGAATGACTAGAGGCTTCTTCTTCAGAGCAAATCCTTACCCCTAACACTTGCATGTCATCACACAGAAAGTGTCTTGGACATATAATATAATTTATCCCATTTAAATTAATGGCACGTTCCTCTACTTTTCCTATGCTTAAAACTGGTATAGCACTGCTTTTTTATATTCGTTTTAGGAGAATGCTCAACTTTTTTTTATTTCGTTGAGGAGAATGCTCAACTCGGATCTTGCTTGCTTAGCTCATAAGGCTCCTACCTTCAGTCCCCTCCGTTCAATGTCCTATCTTTGAATCTTCGTCATACAAGCTTCCCCCTCCCCCATCCCAAAGTGTTGGGCACTCAGTCCATGCCTTTTCTCTTTTGTACCACAAACCATGTTGAGATATCTTTTCAAGAACTTCTTGGTTTGTGGAAGATGCCACTCACACGTAAATTTAAATTGCTGGAGAGCTTCGCATAGGATCCTCCTCTATTCACACATTAAAAAAAAGTCCAACATCTATGCTTACTTTGTTTTTTCTTTTCCCATGATGAATCCTTTTACTTTGATGTATGCCTCCATCAAGCAATCCCCTCTTCTAGAGAACAAAGTTCCTGATTTTTTTCTTACATCCATAAAAGCATTTATTATAGCCTCTAAACCCCACACATGGATTCACACTCGTCATTATCACTTATTTTACAATATAATACATTTGTTACGACCTACCCAATGGTATAACTACCAAGTAATGCACATGTCTAAATAGTAAAGCCAAATAACAAAGATCTATACATGCTCACATGAGTATAATTTGATACACACTCAACCAAAATTCTTCACCTCCACTCATTCTTTGATTGATCATGCACTTGATGCTCTCAATATAGTGCAAATGATAATGCCATGCAATATTGGAATTAACTCAAAAGTGATATTGAAGATTTAAAGTGTGGAGGAAACCTGTAAATATATTTTTTAGTGACAACATCTTACTAGAACATATTGAGCATGCTATTCAATTTTAGATTCTAGATCGTTATATCCCACACTAATATTGGCACATGTGATTGCCTTGTATCTACTCAACATTTCTTAACTTACTAATTATGAGTGAATATTGAAATTTTTTGAAGTATATACATAAACTTAATCGATTACGTGTGTCCATGTTTTGATAAGACTAGTCATGTCTCCTTAGCTTATATCAAAAAATGGCTTACAATAGGTTGGAGACATAAATTAAATGACATGAATCAAGTTTATTGTAGAGGCTCATAAAGCAAAAGAATTAGGCATCCGAATCAAGCTAGCGTAGCATTTTATTCCATCTTCCTATAAGTCTTGGGGTCAATTTTAGTTGACCTTGTAAAGTAGATGCATCAAAGTAGAGTGAGAGGGGCATTTCTTCTTTATGTTGATTATGTTGATTGTTCCATGTCTTTCCTGATGGTAATGGCCGAATGGCAAAGATTTTAAAAGGGTTATGATGATACTTTAAAAAAAGGATGGTCTCTTAAAGGAACGGTTTGAGAATTTGTTAGGGGATTGACCAAAAAACATATTTAAGCATAGTTAATTTATTTTCTAGGCATATGGTAGATGGTAGTATAGTTTTTTAAACACTGTTCAAAAAAATAAGAAACCCCTTGAATGCTACAACCTCCTTTCTAAAAGGTAATGCTCAAGTGGGTTATAAGGCTTGATGATCGCATGCCTTGAGCAAGATTTAGTCTAGTAGAAATATTTGAAATGGTATAAAATAAGAGCTAATAGTTAAAGTTACAGGCTACTAGATAACTATGTTTCTTATGAGTTCTTATACTTTAATGTATGCTATACCTCCAAGGTCATAAATGTTATACATGTGGATACATGTGGCAAATAGTGGGCTCAATATGAGAGATAACTTTCTACTTGCATCCCTCAAACCTTGTAATGTTAAGACCTAATGCATGCTTGCCACTATCGCTTCTTTTAGGATGTAATATTTTGGCTAGAAGCTATCATGGATTGTAGACACACACAATGGTATAAAACAACAAAGACCTATACATGCTCATGTTAGTTTACTTTTCTTCACACTGTTAACCACTTTATCAGTCAAGACATCGAAAGAAGCATGGGATATGTTCGCAACTCTCTACGAGTCCAAGAACACATCCAGGATTCTCATCGCTTGATTGGTCATCTGATGCTCTAAACGTAATGCACATGACAGTGCCAATAAATTGAAGCAAGATATTGACGATATCAAATATGAACTAAATATGGAATGACTTCTAAGTGATAGCATATCACATAAGACATATTGCCCACAAAAGGTTATACAAATTTAATACAAATGCATTCTACATCCATACATCTTCACACTCATAATGGCTTGTATTGTTGCATCGTTATTGAACATATTTTCAATGGAGAATAATTTAATAATTATGAGGGAACATTAAATTGTTGATTTTGTGTAGATGCAAAAATTTGATGCACTAAAATGTGTCCATACTTGATAATGTGTTCCTATTTTAATAAGGCTAATCTAGAGTAATGTCTCATTCGCTCAATTCCAAAAAACTTTGCTCTTCCCTAATAGTACGTGAAAGTTAGAGAAAGTTTAGGCCATCATGGTAAAGCATGAGCTTCTTGAATTGTTTTAAGTGTAACCTAATAGGTTTGAAGCAAGTTTTCAGAATTCAAGTTGTTTTGTTCTTGATCTAAGGGCTTGTTGTTAGTGAGGGATGACTTATAGTGGGCGCTTAGTGAGGACTTGGTGTCGGTTTGGTCATTTCCAATTACATTCTCATGATGTTGTTTCACAAAGGAGTCTCTAAGGCAATGCATTTAGGACCTTTAGGTTTCAAGATGAGATGTTGGTGACCTAGGGAGCATTTTCCTAGGTTACAAATACAAAACTTGCTTGTCTTTACAAGGACATGTAGGGAAGCTTGTCCTTTAGATTGGTTGAGCAGGAGTGTCAACATCCATCAATTTTTGGGCTTAATAGAGATGGTATGGAAACCTAGAAAATGTCATAGATGGGAGCTAATAGCAAGCATCATTGCATAGTACATATTGGATAGCTAGGTGTAGGTAGGCCATAGAGCAACTAGGTGTAGGTGGCCATAGAGCAGCAAACCACATTAGCCTCAGAGATGCTAGACAACATGTTGCTAGATATCATTCATAGTCTCAGAGGTAGATGGGATAGACTCAAGGGAGACTTGGATCATGCTAGGCATAGGAGAGAGGCTTTAATCAGTATGTGGGAGCTAGGCCCATTCCTTCATTTGTATTATGGAATTACGAAACACTAGAGTAGCTGCCTGATATACAGCATAATCCCCAATAGAGCAGCCAGTTATGGGGGTATCCTTGTATTTTTATATTGTACCCTCATTGTACCCTTCATTTCAGAGTTTTTTCCTTTATGTTCATGTCACTAAGGATTTTGTTAGTTCAACCTTCTTTTCTCTAGAAAAAAAATTCCTCACTAGAAATATATATTGAGACATGAAAAACCACACAAAACATACCCTAAAATACTCCCCAATGGGTACAATTTGGGAATTTTGCAAGTTGTTTGTTGGTTGTCTGATTCAACTCATACATTTGTCATAAAAGTCTCAGTGGAGATATATAAGTCCAAAGAAAATTCATGTGCAAAATGGTGTGGAGTTTGCTTGTAGTCCAAATAACAAAGCATTAATTGGAAGTTCAAAAGATATCTCAAGCTCTAATTTGTAGATAAGAGACATGATCAACATTTAATGAACATGAAACTAGACATAGTATTACGGCTTATCATTGCAAGATGTTAGAAATAGCTCCATCTCATTGCATGGCCAAGAATCTTGACAAGAGAGATATCATAATCAGGTGTGCAATTTTGAATTCCTTATACTCTAGTGATGCCAAAGACTTTCCATGCAATACTTTGATGATTAGACCTTATATTGTCCTCAATTGATGAAGATATTTTGATCTCAAAGGGTTTGTTGTTCTGAGCCTCACTTCACTTTCAATAGAAGAATAGAAACTCGCTATCTGCCAATGAACAAACGTATTGAAAAGACTCACAAATTGTTGATGGATAGCTTGCAAACATATTTCAAATCTATTGGAGTTGAGACATCGAAAGATCTATGACTAAACTAGGACATGGAGCACAAGATTGATGTAGGAGAAGAGAAAAACGAAAGGGTAGGAAGAAAAGAAAGATAGGCTGAGCATAGAGAGAGAAATATAGTGCAGAGAGAGAAGCCTGGTCGATGAAGATATTGTGATCTTAGAGGGTTCTGTTCAAAGAGGGTTTAAAGCCTCTCCTTACTTTTGATGAACAAGTAGACACTTGGTGAAGAATTACACATTCGTGCCAATGAACAAGTGACTAGAAAAGACTCACTAGTTGATGAAGGCTAGCTTCCAAACACATTTTGTCTATTAGACTTGGGATATAGAGATATATATGACTAGCCAAGAAGTGGAGCACGGGATTGATGTAGGAGAATAGGAAGAAGAAAGAGTAGCATGGAAAAAGAGTTGGGTTGAGTATGGAGAGACAAATACAATGTAGAGAGGGAAGCCTAATCCCATTGTAGAGTAACCAATTGACCAATATGCCTAAAATAGTATTTAACATTACAAACGTGCATAGATTACCTATATTCTCATCGAACTAATGGTTTTTCCTTTTTGTCAAGTTGGGGGGACCTATTGTCCGTGAAATTATGTTGACTCGAAAGACTTTAATTTTCTTGCATATGATCACATTCAAAACAACTAAGGATCAAACTTGATGTCAGGTCAATCAAATGTGTTATCTTAACTTGAAAGAATTTGGTTCTTGCTTGTGCTCATGCTGCAAATGAATTAAGGATGTCAAGTGAATAAAATCTATCTTTACAAGTTATAGTTCAAGAATCAACATCATTCAAAGAAGAAATCAAAGTTCCACTATGGAAGCATGTCATGGATACAAAGTATAATGCCTATATATTATCGACATCAAAGTCTACCTAGTTTTAACTCAAGTCTCATTCAAGTTAGTCCTAGTCATTATGTATTACTAGAATAGTACTAGTGCTAGTGTGTGGTGGAGAGTGCTAGTGCTAGTCTATGGTGGAGATTGGTCATGTGGATCCCACCTCACACTTGTGGATAGGGTTTGTATGTAAGGCTCACGTGTGGCTTTCAACCCTTCTCCTAGGTATCTTGAGGATAATCTTGCTATATGTAGAGAGAGTACAGAGTCTTGTCTTCGTGCAATACAACTAAGTTTTTTTGTACACCTCTAATCTTGTTCTTGTGCTTGTGCTTGTGCTTGTATTAGTGCTTGTTTGGCATTATATTAGAGCGATCTTGTTCTTGTGCTTGTGTTTGTATTAGTGCTTGTTTTGCATTATATCAGAGCTCATGCCTTGAGGACCCAATAACTTACATCTATCGTTTTGAACCAAGGAATCCATTAGCTCTAGTTCCAGGGGGAAGAATCCATTTTTACAAAAAAAAGCCTAGTCACCTCATTCAATATAATAGAAATGCAAAAAGTACAAGAGCACTAAAGGAAGCATGCCTGCACATGGCATGGACAAAAAAATCAACATGTTTGTTGACTCATGCACCTCAATCCATTAGCTTGATTCCTTGCTATAGAAATCCCTTCCAATGCTTAAAACATGCAAAGTACTTCATGTCAGTCATGCACACATATGCACATGTGTAAGCACATCCAATCCACTCAAGAGTGAACCAAACCAAAGCTATTATTAAATGGAATGGAAAACCTAAACCTTTAGCTCATGGTGAAGGGAAGAAATATTGTGTATATCATGCAACTCCATCCCATAACCACATCACTGTGTGTGTGTGTGTGTGTGTGTGTCCCATAACCACATCATTGTGTGCGCGTGTGTGTGTGTGTGTGTGTGTGTGTGTGTGTGTTTCACCCAAAAGAAAAAAAAATTGTGTGTGTGTGTGCGCGCGTGCACGTGCATGTGTGTGTGTACTAACTTGGTGATAGGACTAACTTGGTGATAGGACCTTTCATTGATTTCATAGATGGTGGTATAATATAGCATTATAAACCATATGAGTGGCTATTTGTTCAACCCTTTGTACAAGGTAATTTCACATACAACACCCTACAACACCCTATGGGAGCCATCTAGGAATTTTTGAAAAGTGGGAGGCATGAGGAATGGCTGCCTAGGATATTTTTGAGAAGAGACCATGCCAATCATCCTCAACATGAAAAATGTGCTATACATGGTATGGAATCCTCCCAACATCAAGTACAATGCAGCATACATTATAAGTGATATAAGTTCTTTTGTGTAATGACCCCCTTGTTTGTCGCAACCTTCTGGAATCATGTACCCAATCATTGTAGATTAATCGATATCTTTTCAGCTGGAGGACTAGAATTCTACAACCTAGGGAAAGACACACACAGACACACATGTGCGCACACACATGTGCATTCATGCACGCATGCACGCACACACACACATGCATGTATGCACACACACGCACATGCATGTGCGTGCGCATGCACACACACACACACGTATGCATGTAGAACACAGACACAGACACAAAGAAATATAGAACATTTGAAAATTGACTATGAAAAAGCAAGACTTCAAATATTTTTGTGGAGGAAAATATCACGGAATTCTCCCCAAAAAGCTTGCCATTCACATGCATAGTCATATATATAGGTGCACTTGATTTATGTGTGTATGAAAGCATGTGCATGCATTCATGTGTGTGTGTATGTGTGCACGCACGTGCATGTGCATGCCTTTATGTATGTGTATGTATGTGCACATGTGATTGTATGTGCTTGCCTGTATGTGTGTACACCCTTGCCTATGTGTGTTGTGTATACATGTGCATGTGCATGTGCATGTACATGTGTGTGCCTACTTGTATATGTATGTGTATGTGTGTGTATGTATAGCCACAAGGATCTAAGAGAGGTAGAGAGTGAGACTGAGTCATCATATTTCTTGCAAAAGTGGTCGACTATTCCAATATCACCCTCATAAGGTAATGCAATTTTGAACATGGAGGTGATGGGTGAGGTTTGTAAATTTTGTTTTTCTTGAAAAGCTAGATTGCTTTCATTTGGTAAGATTATAGTCCATAGCTCCTACACCTAGTGTGGTGGTAAAGTGTACTATAATTGAGTCATAAGAATCTAAGAGAGGAAGGCTATGAGAGAGTCAGTATTTATTGTGCTTGATGAAGAATTGGGAAAGGGGTCAATTCCTCCAATATCTTACATGTTGGGGTAATGTTTTACCCCAATATCTTGCATGTTGGGTTAATGTTTTACCACAACTATGAGCAAATGAATGTGATTGTGAATACGGAGTGATGGGTTGGTGTTTTCTTGAAATATTTGATTGATTTCTTTTGGCAAGATTGTAGTCCATAGCTTCTATACCTAATATACTAGATTGAATAATTCATGGATGCAAAGAAGCGCATTTCAATATTCTTGTGTTTCTTTGAATGATGCATAGATGCAAGTGCTTTTGTACATGGCTTTTCTTGGTAGGAAAAAAATGTACAAAAGCATTTGCATCTAGGCATCTTACATAGTCATTCATCATAGTAGAGAAACCAATTAATTCATAAGGAAGTCTTTCTATAGCATATGTTTAAAGCCATTTTGCTTACATTTGGCATGTCATATATTAGTGGCCATCTAGATGTAAATCCACAAGCCCCAAAACTCAAATAGTCTCAAAATCAATTATTATGATGGTAACTTTTTCTAGGTCTAGATATTTGCCATTTTGAAATAAAAAACAAAAGGCCCAAAACTGTAAGAACAACTGCACAACTTTGCCAAGAACTTTTCCTTATGAAAGGGATTCTTGGAGCATCAGTGGTAGTCTGGTGACTATCGGCCGTAGTAAGCCTTCTAAAATGACACTTACTACTATGGGTAGTCAGGATTTTTATTAGTGGTAATTGGACTATTACCATCAATAATGTCCCCACTTATCAATGACGATAGTAGGTCCATCACTAGTGGTAGTATGGTGACTACTAGTGGTAATTGGCCTATTACTAGTGGTAGTAAGCCTTTTACAGATAGTTGCTACCACCGATAGTCAGACTTCTTATTAGCAATTATTAGCCTACTACCGGCATTAGTGCCCTCACTTATAGGCAATAGTAAGGCCATTTCATGTTTCACCTTATTGAGGGTGTTTAACATCAACCCTAGTCCACTAGATCCAATCGATGTGGACTAGTTGAGAAATGCCTCATGAGCTATCATGAATTTCGGCTCTAAAGAGAGTTGGGACCCTTTAAAATGTTTACTTTTGAGGTTCATTTTATGGTTGGTCGAGCACATGATTATACCTCCATTATGAGAACTAAACAGTAGGGATTACATATTTACATAATCATGTGACTGTTTGTGTGATTTATGTATGTGAATACCTTTCTTACAAAAAGATGCATGCAATCACAATGAAAACCTTTCGGTTAACAATTACCCAAAAACCAGTGGATTACCACACCAGTTATGGTATTACTATTCAATAAAATGTATCAATACACATTGAGAAATATCTAGAGCCCATGATGCAGACAGGGGAGAGAGCATGAAAATCTAGATCTTGCAAAATCTAAAAATAGGCCATAAATTCATAAACTTCATCAGTAGGTATATGGGAAATATTAAGAACTTATTATTGGATCCAAAAATAAAGTTGAAAATAAACTTTCATTGCTTACAATTGTATCCAACTCTAAAATTGAAAATACAAATCATTGCTTTAAAATCAAAGTCAACTCGTGCATTGACCAAAGGCTAGCTTTTGCTAGATATAAGCAAGCTTTAGTGTAATCTAATGTTCCTAGGGCATATACACCTAAATAACTTGAATATCCAAATCCACTACACCCCCAAATTTGATTTTGCAAATCCCAAATCGAGAACGATAACTATTGCTCTCAAGCCATTTTGGGCAAAAGGCAATTTCAAGGCCTTGTAATTCACCAAGGATTTACAAATATTATGTTAAATTAGTTCTATGGTTTGAATTCACTTTGAGTTCCAGAGACCCACTTTTTAATATTTACCATTCTCGAGAAAGACTTAGCCTCTAAAATTCAAAAAATGCCATTGTGGAAATAAGCATGAAATCAAAACATCACAGAAAGTCCTTTTGATCATAAATTTAGCCGCATAGTTGACTTGGGAAGTAAATACTATGCTAGTAAAACACCTTGATACTCAAGGATTGATAATGAAATTGGGCTAGGGGATTTGTGAAGTACATTAATTAGAATTGCAAGTGTATGTGTATAACACCAAACCTTTGCATGTAATAAAATATCCTAAGAGCTATTATATGGCTTTAGAAAGAAAAGGCACAACCAATACCCTCTCTAGACAAGATCTAGATGTACTTACAAAATCATGTTCTAGAGAGAGAAGTCTAGGTATATTGACATAACATTGCTCATTATGGACAGAAAGAAGTCTAGGTCTAGTGAGGAAGCCAGAGCTTTATTAGGGGGGCTACACAAATTCTTGAAAGCTAGACAAAATGCATGGATTATATGAAAGACAAATTGATGTAATGGGATCATATCTAGACTCCTAAGGTCTAAGGTTGTGAGTGTGTGAACACATGGTGTGCCTGGATAGGTGTCAGTAGGTGTGATTGAGTAAATCTAGGTGTGTGGTGTGTGATTGAGAGAATCATGGAACTAATTGAGAGATTTATGGATCTAGATGCTCTATTGAGCTCACATATGATGTCACTACTGGATGTAACTGGTGCCTATATATTGGGCCTATCTCTCTTGAATAAACTCTCCCTTTTGCTTCACTTGTTGAATCCTTCTTACAACTCCAACATGTGGTATCAGAGCATTGGTTCACCCTCCTTGAGACCTCCTTGAGTGCCATGTCATCATCTTCTTCACAATGAAGTATTTTGAAGCTTTTCTCCCCTTTCTTCCCACAAAATTTCCTTGAGCTTGTTCTCCTCCATCTCTGAACCATTCCCCACGCCCTTTCAGCTCAAGTATCTCCTTGATGAGCTGAACCTCTGGCTAGGAGGAATTAGAAGATAGAAGCCTCTATAGCCCATGCCTCCTTCTTCAGCCCATGACATTTCTTGAAATTGAGCCTGCTAGAGCCACCATTGCTCAAATGCTCTGAGCTGCTACTGGACAACCTTATTAGGAAGCTGTTGATGAATTTTGAAGGCCAATGGTCCACTCTATGAGGCGTACTAATAGAAAAACCTAGCTCTTAGCTATGGCGACTTGATGCATTTCTTTGCCCAAGTTTGGTCGTAGGTCTTCCCTATTAGTAGACCTTTTATTGCACATCAAATGCCCTCAAAGAGCTGCTACTGATTGTTTGAATTTTTCTCTCCAATCTTCCACTGTTTCTGCAAGTCTATTTTTGACAGTTTTGACTTGTTAATGCTTGACTAGTCAACCAAACAATTGGGGCTTTTGCTGTTGAGTGATTGTTTACTGTGCATTCACTTTGATTGAGCTCTGTGAGAGGGTAGACACTACCCTACATATTGGGTAAGACCCTCTCATGAAGATGCAAAGTAATATATATGCATTATGGATTTTGGTGCTACACTTGGAACTCACTCAAGATGAAGTAGTGGTTGTTTTCCTTCAAAGTATGAATGCAATGATGCTTATTTATGAGTATCATGTGATGAACTTCAAGCAAGCAAAAGATGATCATATTGATGCAAAGGATTGTGATAATGTTATTGTTTCAAAGTATGTGCTCTTTTGGAATACCTATGAAATGATGGACACATGTTTTGCACTTTTGAAGTGCAACATGCTTTCACTGATACTCTTGGTGCTGCTATTGAAAAAGGGATATTTACTCTCTTTACATTTAAATTCCATGCCAACTCAATTGGCAAATGTCAAGATGTACATTGATGAAAATATCAACATTGAAGAAGATGCCATGATGGACAAGACCTTACGGGAAAAGGATCCAAGCAACAAAAAGTATGAAGTCTACTGTGATGATATGATTGTTATCAAAGGGGGGTGTTACCCCACATCTTCAATTTAGGATTTTTGTGTGTGTGATCAATAAGGGTTCTCTGCCTTGGGATGTCCCCCTCAAATGATTGTTAGTCTTATGTTTTACCTTGTTGGATCTAAGGGTATTCCCATGCATAGTCATTGTCTATCTCCCAATTGTAAACCAAAAGACCAAAGTCAGAGTGAGATCATGTTGGGATGAGGATGCCTAAATGAGACTACTGCTGATGCAACTAGAGTGAGTACCAGGTTGTGGATCATGTGTGTTGCCACTAGAGGAAGGCAAGCCATGAAGTTTCCCATGGACTACTGCTAGGGTTGAGGTCATCAATTTGTGGGGGGGAATGAAGGACAAATTGATGTAATGGGATCATATCTAGAGTCCTAAGGTCTAAGGTTGTGAGTGTGTGAACACATGGTGTGTGTGAATGGTGTTAGTAGGTGTGATTGAGTACATCTAGGTGTGTGGTGTGTGATTGAGAGAATCATGGAACTGATTGAGAGATTTGTGGATCTAGATGCTCTACTGAGCTCACATATGATGTCACTATTGGATGTAACTGGTGCCTATATATTGGGCCTATCTCTCTTGGATAAACTCTCTTTTTTGCTTCACTTGCTGAATCCTTCTTGCAACTCCAACATGATATTCATGCAAAGAGAATCTCTAGGGAATATGAAATGACTGCATATCGGTGGGAGATGTTTCACAAATTTGAACTTGAGCACAATGAAACTGTGTAGGAGCTTGGTAAGGCTATTGATAATGGTGAGAGGCAGGTTGTCCATTGTGTTGAATTAGAGGGTAGAGTGAACCTCTTGCATACTGTCTACTTAGAGGTTCTAGAGAATTTGAGATGGTTTGGAAACAAGTGGAGGCCTTCTATTTTCCCATTGCCGAAAGCAAATAGAAAGTGGAGCATCTAAGTAGGTTCAAGGAGAAAATGATAAAAAAATAGCTTGCCAATGAGGAGTCACAGACAGTGATCCTCATAGGCATGCGTAACATCTATAAGTCATCTCTAAAGATGCATCACGGTGAAAAGCACACGATATGTGGTGGCCACATCATAGATTACTACCACATTCAATGGCTCATGTTTTTGCACCCTGTCTACCTCTATTTCTTTGTGGTGGTATTTGTGAAGACAACCTCAACATGTAGATTATGTGAATATCCATTGCCTAAAACGTGGGTAGTTAAGATGTGCCTACCTCATGAAACTATTATGGAGGACAAGGTGTCCAGGAATGCATGGAGAGTTTGCAATTGAGCCTCCACCCAAGAAGAAGGGGGATACACAAGATGTGAGTTTTTTTTGGGGGTGTTGTTGTGGCACTGCTAGGAGGGTGCCGGTGCCCACCTCTTGGCACACTTTTGGGGATTTTTTCTTTTCTAAACCCCTTGCTTTTTGTTGTTCCCCCCTTGTTTTTTGTTGCTTTCCTAAACCCCCCCCCTCTCCTCCTTTCCTATATGAACCCCTCTCTCTCTCTCTCTCTCTCTCTCTCTCTCTCTCTCTCTCTCTTTGTGGCTCCCTCCCTCCCTCCCTCCCTCTCTCTCTCTCTCTCTCTCTCTCTCTCTCTCTCTCTCTTTGTGGCTCCCTCCCTCCCTCCCTCTCTCTCTCTCTCTCTCTCTCTCTCTCTCTCTCTCTCTCTCTCTCTTCCCCCCCTCCTTGAGGCATCTCGGGTTGTTCCCACCACATTAAAATTGCTCTTCTTCTTCTTCTTCTTCTTCTTCTTCTTCTTCTTCTTTTCTCTCCCTCCCTCAATGTACTTGGCCTGGGAACCTTGGCATGCTTCTACTACAAACGGTCTCCCATTCTACAAAAACAATGCGATTGTTTGGCATACTATGCAATGTCAGGTCCTGAAATGACAAGGCTCTTTATCCATGTGGGCATGCACAAGCACGATGTGCAAAGAGGCACTTGCAGAGCCCATGTGAAAGAGCTCAGGTGCACAATGGAAGAGATGGTGAAGGACTTCAATGCAGGAGGTCCATGGCACCTCCAAATGACAATCGCCAAGAAACTAGTAATGATTGCCCTCATGCGCGACGAAGGTGTCTCTCTCATAGGCACCTAGTTATCGACAATGCTTGAGGAGCTAGAGCCCCTCGTCTAGAAAAATAGGTAATGCATTGAGGGCAAAAAAGTGGCGACAGATACAAGTGTGTTTTATATCCCATCTCACAAGCATTGTGACACATGCTAAAATGCATTTTCTCCCACGAGTTCAAGCATATGGTGTGAGGTACTCGTGCTAAAAGTGAGCAAGTTATGGAGTCCAGACTTCTAAAACTAAAGCAAAGATGCACTTACCATTTTTTTCATGGGAGCCTCTTCCCTGGTCAAGCTTTTGATGATGAAAGCAAGTGTTTCATCTTCAAGATGTCAACGATAGGGTCTACTTCAAGGATTGATCTAGTGAACCACATGCAGTGCACTAGAGGTGGAGATTTGCACAAAAGTTGGATCTGTTTTGACCATGTGCGATGCGTATGTGGGTGGACAACCATGGCTGCACATGTATATGATTCGAGGTAAGGAAATGATGGTTTTTGTTGAGCACCTTCGGTAACAAAGGGAGGATGGTTATGCCTCACTTTACTTGTATGTATGATGCTATGTCTAAGAGATGATGATGGTGGCCATATGCGAGATGAGGGAGGATGACACTGAGGCTCAAGTCTTATTTTGGTTGACACTAAATGGCATCATGGTGAATTGCGGGCACCCCCTACAGATTTCAAAGGCTTCACGGTAGACGAAGCTGGCGCAAACTGGAGGGCGGTACGTATGGTGTTCAATGGCAGATGAGAGAATGTGATGCAAGGTAGAGAAAGGTCTTGCCTTTTTCACTGGGAGTAAAGCTTGCAGATACACACAACCCAATACATGCATAGGAACTTCCAAGAGGAGCACAAACGCTTGTGCCAGTTGTGGAAGTGTGCATTAACAGAGGAGGACACAACTACAGATCACAGGTTCATTTGAGCATGATGGGCCACAAGGAAGGTTGCTAATTCAAATATCTCTATGATGGATTGTTGGCTCAACTGGTGGCATGTTCAATATCCACAATGGTGAGCGCACTTTGTTGGTGTGAGTTATGATGCATTCATGTAAAATATTTTATTTCTGCACACTATTGTGGATTTGCAACTTACTCTCCTTGCTTCTTGTGGCAGGACTTAGAGGATATATTGCACATGCCTAGAACAAACCTGGCAAAGTCTCTACATGCAAACTGGCTGGTAGTAGAAGGCTTCAAGGGGACACTAAATCTGTACGATGCATGTGTTAGTGACTTGGCGAATGCCCTGCAACAAAGTAGCAAGAGGCACGCATTCATTGGAGGAAAGTACCATGGTAGAGGGCCTAGTGCAAAGACTCTTGCAAGGCGAGCTCACCAAGGGAACAACCCAACCCCTATTGCAGCATCTAAGATGGTGGAGGAGGTCATAAGTGGCATGCCATTGCAACAAGAGCCTGATTTTAGGGGTGACAACATAACAGTGGCCCACAAGCGGAAGAGCAACAGGAAGGTGATAGTAGAGGAGGTGAATGCCACTCACAAGCTTGAATTTATGGCAATGAATAAGCTCAAGAGAAAAGGAGCAACGCATCTAAATTTTGAGGGCACAACAGAACAAGTAGAAACGAAGCCCATGTCAGCCGAGATGTCACTGGAGAAGGTGGTAGAGAGTGATGTTCACAGTACCGTGTGGGTCAAAAGGATACCATCGCACAATAGAGTACAGTCCCAAGGATGGCTAGGGGCACGACAAGGGAAGTGCAACAAAGTGATTAAAAACACAACACTAGGAGTGCCAGCTCCATCATTTTGGGGGGTGATGGAGTGGTCCACCTCGCAAGGGGAATCTGGCAACCCAGCTGGCACACGAAGGTAGTACATGTGGTTCTACAATGACAATGTGGATCACACATAGAATATATGCTCCTCTATTAAACATTCCCCAGCTAGAGTTCCCTAGATATGGCTAGTGTCTCGTGGCACTAGTTTAACAAACAGATGAGATAAAATCCCTAGAGACGGGAGGATTTGTTCTCCAAAAGTTGCCACTTGAGGTTGATGTAAATGAAGTTGAACCAAGATATCGTCCAGGTGTCTCCCAAGCTACAGGCAGAAGGATCGACTCTGCCCTTGCTCTAAAAGGTATGGTGAAGGGCCACACAATATTGAAAGCCCTGAAACATGAGGTTTTCAAGATAGAGACTGAGAACTCTAGAGAGACGGGGGAGATCTACAATGTCGACATTGCCAAGAACCCAGCATGAAGTAGTCGTGATTTTATGGATTGAGTGACTAAAGGGAAGCCATTCTTGGCATGCAAGCACCTACATTATGTCTACCTCTGTGTATTTGGGATGGATGCCAATTTGAACATGGTCATAGACCAAAACATGCTAACAAAGGACAATTTGCAACTCATAGTTGGTAGTAGGAGAACATTTCCCACAACCCCAATTATGTAGCCAATCTATTTTTTCATTTTTTTTGTGGAACATAGTTTCTAGCCCAATTATGTATCGAGGGCTAATTTTGTGGAATAAATTGGTTTCTATATATTTGTGCACTATCTAAAATATGTAAGTAGCATGGACTTGAGTGCAGTGATTTCCTCTTCTTAAGTAAATGATTTGTTCCTCTTAATGATTTTTTGTCCCCTAATCAATTGTGTTGTAACATAAATGAGAGGCCTCCAATGAAGTGTATTGAAAAATAAGGTCATGGTGGCCATCATTGCACAACCCGTTTTGCACTCTGAAAATAAAAAACATGATTACAAAGAAGAAAGAAAAAGGAACAACAAAATGGTACAACAAAGTGGTACAACAAAGTGGCAAGGATCATTCTCTGGTTCGTGCAGGCAATGAGAGAGAGAGAGAGAGAGATAACTGGAATAGGTGGAACAAAAATTAGTGGGTTGCCAAAAAAAACTTGCTCCAAAACTCACTCCAAAAACTCGCTCCTCGCACACACTCAAGGAGAAAGTAAAGCCAAGGGAACCAAGTTTTGAACTTCCAACCAAAAAGAAGGCAAAGCAAGAGGATCCCAGTTGTGGATCTCCACCGAAGGGGAAAAAGAAACTAAGTTGTGAATCTCCACCTAATAAGAAGGGAAAAAAGAAGTAGCAGGCCTAGTGAGGTTGTTTGCTTAATCACTGGCTTACTCTTGGCATGTGACTTGAGACTTTCCTTTCAATTACCATCTTGATGTTTGTTTCATGATATATCAATTTCATTTCAATTACCATCTTGATGTTTGTTTGTTTTATGAGGTATTAAAGTTCAATCATGATGCCTAGAGGATGATTGATTATAATTGAATTTCTCACTTTCATATTTTGTGCTCATTTGGGTGGTGGCCAATTGCCTTGCAGCCTAGCCTTCTTATTGTTTGGATTTTGGAATTTCAATTCTGAGATATCACTTACAGGCTATAGACTAGTGTCCATTGTCTCTATACAATACTCTTTAATGTTGCAAAAATGTTGTGTAACATCAGTCCCTATATTTGAAGGTTGCAATACCCTTTAAAAGGGTTTGGCCCTTTCGAACAAAGGAAAGAGAGAAATGAACCTTCAAAAAACAAAAAGAAGTGCCACATTGGTAAAAAATCTTATAGTGCCCTTCAAAAATGATCAAAAACATGCGAACTAGAAGGACGACCCTTCCGAAATGAAATACTGGGTTACACTTCAAATTTGAGGCTGACAAAACTTGCTAGAGGGTAGAACTTTGATGATGGACTTGGCTATCTTCCTTATACCCTAAGAAATTGAATTATGATGGCACTTAGCGTAGAATATTAAATTGTGATGGCACTTTCACACAAGGGGATGGGGCAGCTTCCATTACTATTTTGCATCTTGTTATGGCCTTAGCTAGATGGCACCCGGTTTTTGGACATTTAGCTAGATAGCTCAGTTGTCAATGCCTACAAGACACCCCATGATGAGCTCATGAGTGTCTTCATCTATTTTGAAGAGCCTTTTACCCTTTCTTTCCGCCTACCACAACTTGCATGTGAAAATATCTTTGACTAAATGAGAGTAGACAAAAACCTGTAGCTTCTTATCTAAGAGTCTATAATTACAACCTTTCTTGGATGTCTTCTCGTACCAAATACCTCTAACCACTACTTCCCACTTCTCATATGTGGGTCCCCAATGATCCTTAAATGATTCTTTCACCTTGTGTTTGGGTTTGATACACTACAACACAAAGTATGGGACATCTTCCTCATTATCCTCAGAGTCAGGGACAACTACAAAGTTATCCCCCTCTTCAGTGCATCAAGGAGGTCATCGAATTCTTCCCCATACTATGTTCCAATGTTTGTCTCTTCGACATAGTCATCATGCAGAGGGTAAATATGGTATAGCTTCCATTATTTCACAGTTGCAATGTTCTCACAATTCTCAAAATCTCCCATCATGCATGCATTGGAAAAGTAGGAAAGATGTCATGTTTTGAGTCAAAGTTGGTTGTATGAAAAGCTCCATATGCCATGCAGACTTCATGTCCCATAAACGGTGTTACAGTCATATCTATTCCTCCTTTTTACTTCATCTACCTTCACTTATGGAACACTCTATGCATGAAGCTGTTGTTTGAGGCTCTATTTATTGTATGTTGATTGTGCCCTTGTGGAGAGGTTAGACGTAGGACATGTTGCGGCATTGTGGGAATTTTGCAACTTATCTTGAGGGCATATCAATTGATGGTGATAAAGAGCTCGCTTAATAATGATGCCACATCTGTCATGCTCCCCCCTGCCATGGATGGATCCAAAGAAATTCCACACCTTTAGACCTATGAGGGATTCAAACCTTCCAACAAAATAGAATCCATGTGTTGATTTAAATTGAGAGGAAGCACCATCTGACAATAGCCAATGTTCTTTAATCAGCTCCTTTATTTGGGGATCCTTTGGTTAACTAATCCCAAAATTGTTATCTTCTCTTTGTGCCAGTATGCACTTTGTATTTCATTTTGTTCTTAAAAGATTAATTCTCAACAAAATCAATCACAGATAATTGCATCATTGGGCACATATTGAATGGCTTATCTTGCTAGTGTGTTGCTGTGAAATTATGAAGCACATATTTTGGGATGGATTTTACCATGTGGTCAGATAAGCTCCTATGGTGGAGTGGTCTTGTATGACAATGGCCATCTCTTTTTGTCTAATCCTACAACATTAACAATTTCAAACCTCCTCCATGTTACAATGGCATGTTTGTCTTTCCTAAGTTCATTTGGGTTCAATTGCACCATAAGTATAGAACTATTAGGAATTGAGGTACAAGGAGATAATAAGGGGCATACATATGTTTTTTGCTTAAGGGTTATGTTATGTATAGAATGTTGATGATTCTTGTATAAAAATGATGCATATTTGTAATGCAAAAATGTCTCTAGTGTTTGAAGATGTCAATGTTGGACAAGGAAAAAAGAAAAAGTGCAATATTAAAGGAACACACAACGAGTTCATTAGACACATCTTCATATACAAATGGTAGGTAGATTAGGTCAGGGAATGTTTGAAGAACTTCCCTTTAGATCTCATTTTTTTTGCAGAGATTTTGTTTTTGAAGAACTTCCCTTCAGACGTCATTGTTTTTGCTAGAGATTTTGTAGAGAATTACTCATTTAAAGAGAAAAATGAAATCCTTCATCCAAGCTCCCCTGCTATCCCACGACTCGCATCATCTTTTGCATCCTTAGCTCAAGATTTACTTTTGCATGCAAACTAGGATTATGTTGCAATTAATCCAATGTCTTGCTTACCAACTCAAGTTGCTTCTCCAACGGGGCTCTCTAGTGCTCTTGATAAGCTAGACTTGCATTCTCAAGAACAGTACAGCTTACTGCAAGATGTCACTGTGGTAAGACAATGAAGCCATGGATCACCACACGTGGGGGCCTTCAAGTGCTATTGGCCACTCGCTTATGATACTAGCAAGGGTGCTAAACGTGCAATTTCAATTGATGTTGAAAAATGTCTACAATGTGCATACACACTTCATGGTACAACAATGTGGTGTGTTTGCTCTCAATATCATTCATGGTATGGCTATTAGAATGGAGTGAGCTGAAGATGAGACATTAACTATAACTCATTCCCAAGCGCTTCCTATGGTTCCACCACACATCTTGCCCAACTAAAGCAAGTGTAAGCATGATCCTATTCTTGAAGGCTTTGGATTGTTGATACATTGCCTACTACAGCAAATGAAAGCAAGAGTATGAGAATCAACAAGTGGTATTTAGGCCAACGCCTCAATAGTGGACATGATAATGGCATCTTTACAATCAATTAGAGTGGATGATCTATGGAGGAGATGCGTTTGCACCATCCTTTACACCACAATGTGGGAATTTTCCATGAATGTATTCAATTTGGTGCCACTCAAAATCTCCCTTAGACAACTCCCATATAGAATGTAGTGTGCTAAACTTGCTTGCCCTTGAAACACACGATGAGGATTCAAGTGTCCGATAGACAAGACATTCATATATGAGACATGGGCATCTATCTCAATGAATCAATGCTCCAGTAAGACCACATCTCAAGTCATTCAAAGCTTTCTGGTATAGGTCAAAGTCTACGTGTGTTTTGCGTCAACACGCATTCCAATCTTTGAGTCTCTTGACATACAAGGGATTGTAATGCTCAAAGATCCTTTGCCAATCATTATGTTAGGGTTCTCAACATTAAATCTCAGGCATAGCTCCATTTTTTCATCTAACAAATTATAGAGTACATTGAAAACCTATGCAACAACATGTCTGCAAGCTGTAACCACCAACACGGTGGCTTCAACCAGCATGGTGGTGGTTATTATTTCAACTACCATGACATCTGCTACAAAATAATACTCTCTCTCTCTCTCTCTCTCTCTCTCTCTCTCTCTCTCTCTCTTGCTCTCTCTCTTTGCCCCCCCCAAAAAAAAAAAAGTTTCATAAGATGCGAATGAAATTCAACCATCATAGTGCTTTGCAAGGAAAAAAGATAGCAATAGCAACTCACAGCTTCGGAAGTTCGACTCGACAACTATCTTGCATTAGAAGTGTGATTGCTATCCTGCATTGTGTTGCTTGCGTTCCCTCCATGTCTTAGATACATCTTTTTTGTTTGGAGAAACTCTTGCCCATCAGGCTGCAATGAGCTTATGCTCCTAGTCAGTACAACTGGCCTCTACTGTGCAAGTCATGATCTTACAGCAAGTTTTATTGGAGCTCTCAGCCAAGCCATTTACCCTGGGATAGTATGGTGTTAACTTCCTATGTATGATCATGAGTTCACTAGGCAGGATTGCTATCATTTCATTGAGGAAATGAGTTTCTCGTTTGCTAACTAGCTGCAAGGGACATCCGAACCATGTGATAACTTGCTCATATAAGAATTTAGCGATGGATGTCACCTTCACGGTGGCTCTCCCTTCTGCCCACTTGGTGAAGTAATATATGGCCAAGATGATGTATCTGGCCCTAGTTCCTTTAGCTGCTGGGCTTATAGGTCTAACAAAATTGATTCCCCATTTCTCAAAGGTCTAACTGGTCAATATTCTGGTTAAGGTCATCATGTCCACCTTATGTGGGATCTGCACACGCTAGCAGGGGTCACACCGCTTGATAAATTCAGCTGTGTCACCAAAGAGAGTCGGCCACCAAAGGCCATCCTGAAGCACCTTATGTGCCGTAACATCAGTGGGTAAAATGCCCTCCCGCAATTTTAGAGTGGGCTTCTTCAAGCACCTCGATGTATTCGTGCTCACACACACATCTACGCATGATGCCATCTTTGCCCATGCAGTATAGTTGGCCTCCTGCAATTAGCTGATATGACGTTGCGTACTTAATGAGCTTGTGGGCTATGTCTTTCTTGAGAGCTTGGCCCAGGGTTAGGCCATTGGCAAGGTAGTGACCGATCTCGGCCACCCATTAAGGTATGATGTCAACGATGAGAAAGAGGGAAGCGTCAAGGAGGTCATCTTTGACTCGTGTCAGGGCTTCGCCTTTTGGGATTCTCAATAGGTGGCTGGCCAGGACATGGGTCTTCCCTTTACGAACATCAACTATGAATTCAAACTCAAAGAGGATTAGCATCCACCTAGTGATGCCTCCCGTCATGCATGGCTTGTTGACTAAATATAACAGTGCTTGGTGGTCTACACCTGGGGTGCCAACTCAATATGTAATATGTTACTACCCTCATCAAAAATCTAGGGTATGGGGGGACAAGGTCCATATTATATAATATGCATGGATATCCTATAAAAATTTCAAATATGCAAGGGAAAAATTGTCACGTACTGGTTGGAGGATGCACATGTGTGAAAGAATGATGCATAAATTGAGAAGCATTGGCCCGCCAAATGGGGTGGAAGGAGTGCCCACGTGAGTGTACTTTTGCTATTGACAACTCTACAATGCTCTTTCAATCCACAAACCACATATGAATGCATAATGCCTCATGCACACATTCCATGCATACGAGAGGTCACAACCTCTCATGCCTCTTGGGATCCATCCCTTGGGCATACCCCATTATTCTACCCTTAGCCTATGACACTTTATGTCTACCATATATTAATGCACCCATGCATTCCTACCCATTCCTATCCTAGGACCTACATGTGTGAGTGCACCATTTATTCCATATCAATTAACATATCCATATGGCATTTAACCATTTAAACCTACCTAGCCTACCTTCTCATTATTACATTTGATCATTCTAGCCTAATACGTTCTAGACTATAAAATCGTGTCGTGACAAAAATACGAAAAATTTATGTCCCCCCTCCCACAAAATATAAGGTATGTGTCTTGAAAAATATGCAAGATTTTAAGATTTGTACATTTTTTTCATAATATGTGAGGCCCAAGGGGGGGCATTTTGGATGAGAGGGGGTAAAACAAAAAATACACTAAAATATGAAAATCCATCTCCTTTCAAATTAATGTAACTTTTTCATGTCTTACCCAAATTTCAAGGTGTAAATACATATTTGAAGCTCTTTTAGTGTAGAACACAACCATGTTACTTTTAATAATTTCTACTCATAGCATATTGTTAAATTCATCTCATACTCAAGATTTTGATAGGTTTTCTTACTAAAGGGAGTTGGCACCCCAGGGGTCCACAAAGAAGACAAACTTTTTGGCCAATAAGTAACGCATGAACTTCTTAACTGCATAGACCATGGCCAGACCCTCCCTCTCGATTATTGTGTAGTTGACCTCGGCCTCATTCAGTTGCTGACTCGCAAAGTGCATTGGGTAGTCCAAGCTATGCTCCCCTGTTGGGCTAGCACACACCCAATCGCAAAATTGGAAGCATCTATATGAACGTGGAATATTAGATCCCAATCAGGTGCTCTCAACACCGGTGCGGTGGCCAGGGCTAGTTTGAGGGTTTCGAAGGATTTCTAGCATTCCTCGGTCCACTCAAAGAATACTCACAACTTGTATAATGAGTAGGCTATGTTCATATAGAACAAGATGAACCTTCTATAGTAGCTCGTGTGGCCAGTAAATTGATGTACTCCCTTGGAGTTGGTGGGGGGTGGTAATTCCAAGATGAGTTTGATTTTGTTGTCGTCCGTGGAGATTCCATTCTGGGACACTATGTGGCGATAGAGAATTATTCCATGTTTGACCTAGAATTGGCACTTAAGGGGATTCACGGATATGTGGTACAACCGGCACTTTTCCAAGACGAGTCTTAGGTATTTCAGGTGATCATCCCACGTTGAGCTCACGCATATGTCATCCAAGAAGACTGCCACGAAGTCTCTCAAGTACTCCTTGAAGATCGTGATCATCATCCGTTGGAAGGTGGCAGGTGCATTGGTCAACCCAAATATCATTACCCTAGCTACATACACACCCCACTCCGTTGCGAAGGCTATTTTATGTTGATCCTACAGGGCAATTGGTTGTATCTAGAGAATCCATCTAGGAAGCTATTGGCTTCCTTTTCGGCTACCCTTTCTAAGACATGTTCTGTGAAGGGCAAGGGGTAGTGGTCGCACCTAGTAGTGGCATTAACTTTTTTCAAGTCCATGCATACTCAAATTTTTTCGTTCTTCTTGAGGACTATCATGATGGGTGACATCCAATCGGTATGCTCGATCTCATGAATCCCCCATCTATGAGTTTCTAGATTTCCTCCCTCACTATGAGCACATACTTAGGATTCATAGGGTAGGGACATTGACGTACTGGCCTGGCATCTTCCAGCATGGGTATCATGTGCTGCACACCTTCAACTGGCACCCATTTCATATCAGTGTATTTCCAGGCCATACAATCCTTGTATTCTCATAGGAGAGCTATTAGAGCATTCTCCTCATTGGGGGTGAGATCATCGGCGAGATGAATATAGGCTAGGAGTCCTTCCCTTCTGGAGCCAAGTTAACCTCCTTGACCGGGGCTGGACCGTCATATCCTTGGGGGCACCCGTCTTCCCAAGATCTCTTGGCCTGTTGGTATAAGATCTTGCGATCCTCAATCATGTAGGCCCTGTAGTGGGCTGGTATCTATCATAGGTCTTTCTTCTCTTCACCTAACTCCTTTATTTCTTTAGGAGGAGTGGTCCTCTTGGTCTTAGCTGAGCTTTTGCATAAGGGGAGATTTGGACCTGAAGGGGGCTCTTTCATGGCACTTACAAAACCTACTGGGGAGGTTACCTTGCTCACCTTAGCTCCCCAATTGGAGGAGAACTCATGGTGAGCGATCAGCTAGTGGAGATCTAATTTGACCCTTACTATCCCTTTTCTCACCTTACGGGGTTTGAGCATGTTAAACATTCTAACGAGAACCACTAGGGTCATTTTCTCAAGCTTGGGGGTTGTGATTTGGAACCCTATTCTCTCTGGAACATCAATGTTGGCCCAGGATGTGCATCCAGTTTTGAGAAAATTCCAGCTCAGGAAGAGGTGCATACCAAAATTCATCGAACTCTTTTAAATCCTCTTCCCTCTCACAATGTTGGAATAGCTTCAAGGATATGGTCCAGACAGTTGTGCCAAACTCTGTAGTGAATAGATGTCTTGACAATAGGTGGGCCTTGTAGGTGTGCAAGTCCACTCGCATGATTTGTTCCTCATGCCACAGATTGATGTTATCGGTATGCCAGTCGTGTACAAGCTCGAACATTCATAAGAAGGGTCTGCCTAGGATGGCTTCATATCCTGGCTACTGGCTGAAGTCCATGACTACGAACCTCCAGGGTACGTGAATATGAATACTTTCATGTTAATACCAGTAAGGACTCCCAAGGGTTCTGCAGTCCCGCCACAAGCTCCACCCTATCGCCCATTGCAGGGAACCTTCATGCCAATGCCCCATGACCCACCCCCTCCAGGAGTCCAACCATTTCCACCTGCATCTGTTGCTCCAATGAATGTAGGCCTTGGTGTGTTCGCCCCAATGCCGGACCCCAGTACCAGCAACTCAATGGATTCCACCACCAGGGCTAGGCTTAAGGCCACCCCTAGTTCCCGTTAGGCCCATGATGGTGCTGCCTCCACCAGCTGCCCAAATAGTGCTAACAGATGAAGCGATGCACATCTTGGTGAATGCCCTAGGAAGGGGGCCACACCACCTCCGCTCGCCTTAGTGTTTCCCGCAAGGATCACAAATCCCTCAAGGAGCCGAGCCAAAGCCATCTCCAAGTTAATGACCAAATTCCTTGGGGAAGGAGACTTAGTCTCCCACGTGGAGAGATTTGAGCAGATATGTGAAGCTTTTGGAGCTTTCGGAGATCTAGAAATGGCTAATGCATTTGGTCTAAGCCTGGAAGGCAAAGTAGGCCAATTGCATAGGGCTCTCATCTCGAAAGAGAAAGTCAACTGGGAGACCCTGAGGCCCGATTAACCTGTTATATAAGGTGAAGCAGAATGACAAGGAATCCCTTCGGGATTACATATCCAGAATCAAGCACTTCAATTCCCGTTGCGAACCATATGAGCGAATGAGCGACGACTAATTGTTGCCTCAGTTCCTCATCGGATTAGCAAACCCAAAGCTACATGACCATCTAATGGTTATGAATCCTACCTCCTTCGACCTATGCAGCAAGGTGGCTATCCGTATAAGTGACAATATGATGGACAAGGCCAACTCAAATAAAACCCTGACCCCATTAGAAGTAGCACCATCACTCGGGTCTTCCACTGTGGAGACGATCAAGAAGGAGACCAACGAGCCCAAGGGTTTAGATATGAGTGAGCTGGCCTCAAATTTGCTGGCCCAAGGGCTTAGATATGAGTGAGCTAGCCTCAAATTTGCTAAATCAGCTAGGCCAACAGTGGAGGTCAGGGACCTCCAAGGAGGTGCCAAGCAACCCCCACTTGTTTCCACAAAGAGACAATGTCTGGTGTGGGGTATGCAATGGCAACCATCCCTCCAATGAGTGTCCTTACCTTAGGGCAAGGCCAACCCTCTATTGTGTGCACTGTCATAGATGGGGGAGCCATGATACCTCCTAATGCCAATTTCCGAGGTCCTTGCCCCAACCCATGTATCAAACGAGACCCCCATTAGCCCTGAGGCTCCGCCTAATCCTATGAATGCCCAAAGTGCCCCTTTGGCTAGTTCAAGATAGTACAGAGCACAACAAGCTCCATTACTGCCGCCCATACTGGGTCCTCAACCTCCCCTACCCCGTATAGCTCTTGTCAATCAAGTATTGGTAGAGGAAGTACCCAATTATTGGGAGGAGACAGATCAAGACCACGGACCCCTCGACTACTACCCCTACAAGGAAGGAACTGGCACCCTAGAGTCACTACCTCTTCCAAGAGGATCAACAAGTCCTCGTGTTCCAGCCCGCTCCCTTGAACTCAAGGGCTAGAGACCTAAACTCTGTTGCTTGAAGGCCCCCGATCCAATGCTATACCTGCCAAGGCCCACACATGGCAAGTGAGTTCCCCTACAAAGGTACTTCAAACCCACTGGTGTCATGCTTCAAGTGTCAGGGGCCGCATTTCTTGAAGGGCTGCCCGTATAGGGATCTTACCCTAGTCGCTCCTCCCATGACAGGCCCTACACCCTTCTATGTGGGGTGCAGAATCGAGCATTTGTTCAACGATTGTCCCTTGAGAGGACTAGCAACCCTAGTCACCCCGCCTAAGAGCACCAACCTTAACTTGCTCACTATCAAACAAGGCTAGGTGGCCGCGGTACCCTTAAAGGTCATCATAACAAGGATGCAAGCCAAAGCCATAGGTAGGGCAATGAGGAAACATGAAGGGAAGGATAAAGGGCCCCTAGTGCAAGGTCTTCAGGTTTCTCAACATTAACAGACCCGGTCTAAGAAATCCATACGGGTAGGTGATGGGTCTGACCAGGTGCTCATTCAAGAT
This sequence comes from Dipteris shenzhenensis, assembly GCF_047967505.1. Lineage (NCBI taxonomy): Eukaryota > Viridiplantae > Streptophyta > Polypodiopsida > Gleicheniales > Dipteridaceae > Dipteris > Dipteris shenzhenensis. The sequence continues at coordinate 19,156,687 of NC_141600.1, forward strand.
GGTTTCGATGAGGAGACAGCCACCCTTGCTACCTCTACTGCCTCAAAACGTGCTTCCACCTAGGGTGACCCAGAAGTACCTCCGAGCTCAGGTGTAAACAAGCCAGTGCAGGCCCAAGGCCTAGCACCCCCGCTCGCCATATAAGGAAACCTATCCAGACACAGTCCTAGATAAACAATATGTAATAGAGGCTCAGAACTTGGTACGGGACTGCCAGGAAAAGTTTGAGCACAGACTCAAGGCGAGCAGAGGGTTGGATAGCATCCACCTAGCCCACTTGACTAACCACTAAGGAGCAAAGGCGCTCAAAGTGTCAAAAAGGGTGGAAGAAGAGGAATGTTTCAACTTTGATAAGTTAGAGGCTCCAAATCTGATGCAAAAAATGTTCCAGGAGGACCCAGTATTACAAAACCTACAAGAACAAGGAGACCTTTACGGTTTCAAGGACCTACTATCAGTGGGAGGAGAGTCCTCCCAAGAACCCTGTGATAGTGCCGGGCTGGCTGCCTTCCTCTCGACTGACGTAAAAATGCCGATTGCGTCCCTATTGAGAGGGAATCCGATCCTTTGGTGAGACCTTTCCAACTGGATGAACGGACAATTCCTGCCCCTAGACCCTGCTACATCAATCACCGCTAGAGGAGGGGCAGAACTTACCCAAGGTTCCCAACAATAATCTAGGCCAATACTTCAAAGCTGATGACATGAATGCGGCTATCCCCATAACCTATCGGCACCAAAAGGTTGATGCCATCTTGGATGGGGGAGTGGGAGTGAGTGTTTGTACCAAGGAATGCTAGGTAAAGTGGGGAAACCTGCACTCGAGCAAACCCATCTGGTGGTGAAGTTGGCACATAGTTGGCGAAGGTTGGTGGCACCGGGAAGGTTGGGGGTTCATAAGATGCCCCTCCTTGAGAGCCTCTCGCATCTCCTTGGCTAGAGTCTTGTCCTCGGAAGCCCCTCATCCATGGATCTTCATCCTCCATGCGTTTCCACTGAGGGTGCCTTACGAAGGAGGTGGGCCCTAGGTCCACAAAGGTGGTTTGAGTCCTTGTTTGTATTTCAGGAGCTGGTTGTTGTTGACCTTCCCTTCCTACTGACATGCCGACGAAGGGGTTCTCCATGTTTGCCAACTCTGTTCGGCCTCAATGTCCAAACATGTTGGAGAATGTACCTCTTAACTTGGACGCTACCGAAGGAGCAGGAGAGTTGGGAGAGGCCACACTAGTGAAGGGGGCTTCGAAAGCCCTTGGACCCAAGGGGTCTTGCATCACCTCGTCCAAGCTCTCAGTCTCATCGGAGCTAGATGGATCCTCCTGTCGGGGTCCTCTTACGGAGTGGGAGCTAGGAATCAAGCTTTCGATTCGGACTGATCCCCAGCTAGGGCGAAAGGTGGGCTGAGCATAGCTCGAAGCACTGTCTCCAGGCACGAGATCCTTGGACAAAATTCTTTCAGATCGCAAGTGCATGTATGAGACTTCTAGCAGGGCACACTCTGGCTAAACTTTAATTTTGTATTTTCTTAATTTATTTTTTGGACTACCCCAGACGTATCCCCACGGTCATAGGGATAGCGCTATGGCAACGATCGTAGGGATAGCTTAACGCGTCGGGTGACAGGATACCAATATGGCAACGAGCGGTGGGATGGTGCATAATGCGTCGGTCGATGGGATAGGTAGCACCACATGTCAGCGAGATGGGATGCAGGTGGTATCCCCATGATCGTAGGGATGAGCTAAGACAATAGTCGAAGGGATAACGGGGTCGGTGGGATACTAGTATGGCAACGAGCAACGGGAACGCATCGGTCGACAGGATATTTTGATCGATGGGATACGAAGATGGCAATGGGCATGGGGATAACTGATGGCACCGACCAGTGAAATAATATTATAGCGACGATCGTGGGGGTAGCGCTAAGGCCATGAGTCAACGACTGTCAGACTGGTGGGAGAGCTAACTATGACACACATTAATTAGGGCGGCAGGTTAGACCGTGGTCAAAAGTTAGGTCGTGGGAATACACGCTATGGCCACTAGTCAACGTAGTTTGATCGGTGAGATACGGCTATGGCGATGGTTGACAGGATAGCGCTAAGCCATCAACCCATGGGGATAGGAATGTGCTATGTCGCCGACTAGTTTTTTGATGATTTTGGACGGATTTGGAGTTTTTGTTCAGGGTTTTTTGTGCTAGGGGGATGCTATCTACCTAGTCTACCTACTAAATGCAAAAAACTTGAAAGAAAAACAACATTTGAGTGCCAAAATGAAAGATTTTTTGAGGGGTGACTGTTAACACACAAAACAACTTCAAAATTCAGCTTGATTCTTCATTCTTGGTTGTTTTTTTGTGAGATTTGACAACATAGACACTTAGCAATCTGAGAAACTACCTTACTATCATTTCAACACTCTAACAAACCTCAAAAACAAGCTTCCTAACCTCAAAAATGCTCTTCAACATGAAATGACAGTTTTCTGTCTCTTTTCCTTCCAACTCACACTTCCTTCCTCATTCCTCTACTAAAACTCCACTAACAAAGCTCCAAGTTAAGCTTGAAGCCTTGTGCAATGGGTGGATTACGAAAGAAAGCAAGTGCAAATGCAAAAGCATACTTCCATTCCCCGGCAGCAGTGCCAAAAATGTGTAGTCTTGACGGTGACTCACATGTCGTGGGGATCTTGAAGGAATGTCGATGGAGCCTCCACTCCAAGCTACTCCTTGTGAGAGCAATGCAAGGCATGACGAGCCATCAGCATGTGTCACTCAAGCTGCTCCCGGATTGTTGCAATGTGTTTCCACAAGAGAAAGAGGAAAGGGGGAGAAGGGAGAAGAGAGGGGAGAAGGGAGGGAGAAGGAGAAGGGAAGAGGAGAGTGAAGGGGGATGGAGTGGCAAACACAAAGGCACGACAAGGGAAACAAGAGAACACCCAAAGACTCTCTTGGAAGAGAAGAGGGAGATTGTATTCCAAACTTGTGCATACAAAAATGAAGACCAAAGTTAGCCATTTGGACTTTTATACATGTCACCTTTTGATGGGAGGGCTAACCCTTTTCCTTTTAGCACTCTCCCTTTCTTTACATTTTAGAAGGCTCTTGGGACCATAGAGTGCCAAGGCATCTTTGCTATCCTTTCCATCTCTCCCCTACTGTTCCACTCTTTGTGTGCCGGAAATAGCACTTGTGTTAGCCATATAAGAGTGCTTGGGACCAATCCTGGAATTAGGAGGTGCTTCCACTAGGAATTTTGGAAAAAACATGGCATTAGGAGGTGCTCCTAATCGGGGTCCCAAATAGCGCTTGTGTTAGCCTCGCACCTCCAAGCCCTAAGCTATTTGGGACTCAAACCCCCTGTATGAGGCTCAAAACTTCGAGTGGCAAGGCCGGATCTTGGGCTACTTGCGGCTTGACCCCCATGAGGCACATAACCATAATAACCACATTTTGTGGCAATTTGCAGCCTAAAATTCCTAGGTCACCCCAACCTAGCCAAACTACAATAGTCTTGTCTTGATTAACCCAAGAATTAGAGAGCACCGTGAATTCTTGGAAAACTGACAGAAGTCTTCTTAGATTTTCCTCATTACCAGCAAAAATACTTGTATTATCATTTGTGAAAAACTGTGCTTAGAATGAAGAACTGTTAGGAAGACTCGGAAGACCCCTAACAAATCCATGGCTATGAAAGTAATCCAGTTGTCACAATAGTGGTTCAGTTACCATTCCAAAAAGGAGAGGTGCCAGAGGGCACCCCGCCTTATAGATCGTTTAAAAGAAAATGAATGCCAATGGTACACATTCAAGGATAACCTTGCATGAGCATTGAAAAACGAAACTTTTGTCATGTTATAAAATTCCTTGCCAAACCCCAATCTTTCCATAGTAGCAAGTATGAAAGCTTAGCTTTTCCTATCATACGCCTTCTCCAAGTCTAGGTTCAAAAGAATAAACCTTTCATTCAGTAGAACAGTATGATCTATGGCCAATAGTACATTCCTAATTACATCTTGAATACTCCTCCATGCACAAAAGTGATTAGGCAACCTTCTCTTCTGCCCTTTCGCAATCAACTTTACCATGCCCATATTAAAATAATGGGAAGTTATTATATGACTTATGGAACGTACTTTAAAGTATGTAATGCTAGGATGTGGGTTTGGAAGGAGTACTTTAATATTAAAAATTCACAAGAGATCCATACATAAGGAATTTCTAATTCATTGTAGAGAGAATTTCAAAGTATTATAAGATGATAGGAAGCTCAAACTCCTATCTAAGGGTTTTCTTCTTACTCCTTGAATGCACATTTTAGGTAAGATTTTTCTAGTAGTGAACCCCCTAGGTCATTGTAATAGAGGCCCACATTGGGTCTTTCAATGTTGAGTAGCATATGGTAGAAGACTTGAAAGTTTTCTTTGGAGTGGAGTTAGTTGTTACGAAGGCATCATATTCATTCCTTTAATACGTGGGCCAGAAAAGGGAAAAGTTGAAAGAAATAAGGGAAGCTCATATGAAATAAAGTGCAAAAGGAGAAGGGAGTGAAAAGAAGACGGGATTGACAAAGATCATGGAAATGTCAAAGGAACCTGGTGAGATATCCTTTTTTATATAACGTATGCCAAAATGCACCTCATTGCTAATGTATACTTTTGCTTGTAGAGTGCTCTTAGTCCATGAAACCAAATGAGGGGGTTTGTTAGGTTAGATGCCCTTTTGTCAAGTTTAGGATTACACGGAGCCAATGGCATGCTCAGGGGAGATGCACATCTTTCATGGATTACATGGAGCCAATGTCATGCATGCTCAGGGAAGATGCATATCTTTCAAATGGAGTAAAAACATCTCTTTCAAGGGGATTGTAAGGTGAGACCATTTGGCTTTTGCAAATATTGAACTCAATAGAGCAAAGCAACAATCTTAGTGGTTGTCAACTTGGGATTCGTAAGCAATGTTCGACAAGGGCATATCTTATTGACAACACTGGTAAAAATGTGCATTACAAGGAGTTTTGGTAAAGTTTTTCTCTACTCCTATAATGAAGATGTTGCAGGTCTTAATACCTGGCCCTTTCTAACATAACTCACGCAAGAAATTAAGCGATTTTTCAAACAATTGGAAAAATTTCTATAAAACTAAAGCATTGTTGATGCTTCAAGATCGCTTTGGGAGCATTTCATACTTTGTCCTACAATAAAGAAAGTATCTTTTTGTAAGATTTTGCGAATGCCCACTCGAATTTTTAAATAAAGAAAATTATTGTGATTATGTGTAGTATAAGAGAAAGTATTTCACAAAGTAGCCAAGATCTACCCCCTTATTATTATCCATCACCATTGGAGACATAGATTGAGAAATGAGACAAAAGACATCATGCTGCAGGCAAAGTAAAGAACTCGAAAACATCATGATTTAGGACAATAGTAGAAGGAAGCCTCCGAGTTGAAAGATTCATTCATAATTAGTAATAGGTTTCGTTATACATTTTCTATAGTCAAGTTGAACAAATGACAATGTAACTTCTAAGTTTCATCATGGATGCATCAAGTTTCAACCAAACGCTCACAAAGAGTCATCTCGTCCGGTTTTGAGATCACAAAAATTGTTGACCACGTTGTATTTTGCCCAAAAAATTTGCAAATTTATCTTTGACATCTCCAAACATGTGGACTCGAAGGTTTTTGGACTTTAAAAAGGTTCATTCTGGAACCTCCACTCGGCTGCCTTTGAAGCGTAATTTATTCAATCTGCCAGTAAATAGCATCAAAATCTGCAGGATCTACGAATTTGGTAATTTATTCGATTCTTCTTTTGGTCCTGTTTGGTGGAATGGATCAGCTTCCAGCATCAAAATTTGCAGGATCTCCGAAGAAACAGAACAACCTCTTGCTGCAAAACGCAATCGTCGTTTCAAGGAGATTAATGAAAATCGCGTACAGACTCTGATTCTGGGTGTCTCTACAACGCAAGTACAGGTGAAATTAAGAACACATTCACTTTTATTTCACACGAACGTCGGCGGTAGAAGGGCTTACGTAATACGGCCATTACCAACAGACAGAGAAGGACGCAACCCACTGCACTCGGAAAAAGGATGTACCACCACTGCAGGTGCTGGAATTTAGCGACATCGAGGAAGAGAAGTGGGAGCGCCGCCGCTGTTATTACCGCAAAGGTGCCAAGTGGTGTTACCATCTTCCCAAATGAAGCGCGAAAAATCAAACTTGCAGAAAGAGAGAGAGCAGAATCAAACCAGGCGGATGAACGGAACCCGTATACTGCATAAATGCCAGCGATGCAGCTAACGCAGCGCTGCGTGCAACCCAGCCAGGTCCGAAAAGGGCCAGAGCAGCAACTCCTATTGCTGCGCATCCCATGTGTGCAACGAAGATGTTATATTTCTGCAAGTCAAGATTGAACCCAAAAGTAAGCAAATGGACCGTATCACTCGAAACGAATTGCTTCTTGTTCCTAAATGAGGATTACTTTTGCAGCTGGAGTATTCGGAGCAACAAACAGCACCGTGCACACCGCTCCAAAGGGTGCGATCGTGAAGGTGAGCCCCATGGGCTGGAGCCACTTGTCCACAGCTGACATAATAGCCATGGCAACGAATGCACCTTCGAAAAGACAGGGTAATTAGAATAAATGGACAGGGGAGAACAGACATTGCAACGCGAGAGATCAGCAAGTTGAAACCCTCAAATCGGGAATATACAGATAGAGGCAAAAAGTCAAAGAGCAGCAATCAGAATTTGTGAGATCGAAGGGTAGCGAGGGAGATGGAACAAACCTGAGGAGGGCCAGAAGACGTCACTGAGGGGAGGGGGAGGGGAGGGGAGGGGGAAGGCGGAGGTGTTATTGGCTGCCGTTGAAGCTGAGGCCGGATGATGATCAAAGTGCCGATAATATTGACGAAGAGCAGGAGAGAACATTGTCATCTCATCGTTGTTGCGAAGCTTGAAGAAGGAAAAGGAAGAGCAAGAGGAGGAGCTGGCTATGGCCGCCGCGATCGCCAAGAGCTTGAAGGTAAGCTTGCAGCTAGGAGCTGAAGCGACGGAACACAACGTACGTCTAAAGTTCCGTCGCCCACCAACTCCGTCGGTTGGACCTTGCAACGTCTCTTGGAAGGATTCCTTTGGCCTCTTCACAGGGTTCTCTTTGGCCCATCGTAGAAGTTGCAAGGAGCAGCAGGAACTGGCTAAGGCTGCCATAGCTAAGAGTTTCGGTGTCGATGACGGAATTCAACTTACGTCCAGGGTCCTCAGGTTCCGTCGCCCACCAAAGTCTTGACTCTAGAGTCCTCGTTCAGGGTTCCCAAATCCGTTTAAGGATCCGTCGCCCAAAAAATCCGTCCACCGTTCCGTCGCCCACCAAATCCGTCCGGTCGGTTCTTTTTCGCCACTTCCCAAGGGCCCTTCCTAATGCCTAAAAGTCGTGCCTACCATAGGACTTTTCCAGGTCCCTCATCGCATGAATGATGACACAATGTGGTACTAAAACCATTTCATTATGGAGCACCATCGGTTTTCAGCATTCGCTCACTTGAGCTAGCTGCCCTCGTTCAATTACCTCAAGAAGACCCCTACTCCCTCTCAACCTAAGTCAGCACCTCATTCGTCCACTTGAGCTAGGTGCCCTCGTTCAATTCCCTCAAGAAGACCCCTACTGCCTGTCAGCCTAAGCCACCACGGCGTCAATGGCCATGTGTGTGTGAGTCAGAGAAGGGGAGGGAAGGGGGGGCGGGGGAGAGGGGGGTCCAACAAACAAATTAAGTGAAGAACCCCTCGCTTTGTCATCGGCTACCTCTTTGTGAACACATGTGAGGAGAACATGGTGAAATATGGAGACTCTAAGCAAATTGGGCCTATTTCTGTTTAACATTCCTAGAGTTGTGGCTTGCAATCTAGGGGAGAAGGATCCTGAAAAGTCACATACATACACATAGTGAGGTTTTTAAATATATGTTATAAACAAGGAAGTAAAGTTCTTCTTTTATGAGCAGCCAGGTGGGAAACTCAATCCAAACAGGGCAATCATGCAAGAGAAACTGATCAATACTGAACTCATGTGACCACGGGAGCACCAACACTGGCGCACCTGAGAACTAAAAGAACCCCTTGCCCAAGAATCTTGCTGTGTAACATTCACTAGGAAGTTTGCTTTTGTAGGACATGAATTCTCGGAATTCCTCCATGGAAGGGATCCTACCTCTGAAGTACAATTAAACACCGCCCCTTGCCAGCCTCTCCAACTCCGGACGTACATCCTCAACATCCATCATGCACATTGTCCCGTGAGCCTTGTCGATTTCAAACCACGGCTTCCTTTCCAGTTCCTTTGATCTGCGCGCGAGCTCTGCATGCAAAAGTCATTTTGCTTCTTAAAAGAGGAGTGAAACCGTTGTGTATCTTCTTTGTGAGAATCTCAAAGTACGAGTCGTCGCCACACTCATCGAGCTCCTCGGGGGATCCGAGCATTCTCCCTACGTCTCATTTCCTAATGGTTGTTCGAGTCAATGAGAGCGCACTCATTGGCAACTCTTTTGATGATGGGGGCACCAAAGAGATTGAGATGCTCAACGCTAATCACCGCAAAAGAATGTTTGAGGAAAAATATAAACATAAGCTTAAGCCAAATGAAACCCATGAAGGCGGACAGGTTACTCGCTCCAAAACTTTGTCCAAGCGAATTAAGGAATTGGCAAGGAGCTCGACTAGGGACAACAAGTTCTTGACTTTTCAAGGACACGTACAAGGCCCTTACCAACTGATCCCCACATGGCTAGAATTGTTCGAATCTCAAAGTCTTGAGTTAGAATGTGAGGGGGTGTTGCATCAAGGTTAAGCAGAAAGGTTGTCTGTCTGTAATTAGGAGGGCTAAGCCTGACATAGTTCTGTTAAAGAAGTCAAGTGTGGCTGTGAGGATAGTTGGTTATTTGCCTTTGAGCAGTTAGGATACCAATCATGTGTGAACACTCCGATTACGGGGAAGGGATGTTTGGCTATGCTAGTTTTGAAAAGTTTAGGCCCTCGGGAGTCTGGTAGATGCATAGAGGGTTGGTTCATTGGAGAGCGTGTCGCGAGATGGGTTTTCCTTCAGTGTAGCAAGCGTTTATGCCACCACTCGTCGCAGGAGAGAGCGGCTTGTTGGAACGCGTTGAGCTCTTATGTGGGGGAAGGGCATTGGAACGTGAACGAAAGTTCGGAAGACAGGTCGTACAGGGGAGTTTTTTGTTAGGTTCAGAAAAAGATGCATGGGAAGAGCTATGCTTTGAGAGGGGATTTGTTGAGGCGAAGGAGCTAGATCCTGATGGGTTTCATGACTTCACTTGGTCCAATCGGAGGCGGGGTGGTGAGTTCAGGGCTGGGAGGCTTGACCGCTTTTACATTTCTGAGGAGGGATGGTGGATGAGGAGCCCGATGGAAGGGTAAGTAGTCATGGCTGCCATGTCGGATCATATCTCGATTTGCTAGAGTTTCGTGGTTCCAGCCAACGTAGGCCGCCGTCCCAGAGATGTCCCCATTGCATTTAACAAGAAGCTGTTGTTCTCCAAAGCATTCTGCAAACGCATAAGGAGGGCCTGGAGAGAGTCCACAGTTGCAATGGAAGACTTGGTGAGCAGGTGGGACGAAGCAAACCGAAAGGTCCTTCACGTTGCAAAGGAGGAGGATTAGAGGTATCGGGCTACTCACTAAGAGTGATGTTTGGCGGCAATGGCAACACAGGAGTCCTTGCGAGCTGCCATAGTGGATTCGTCGAAGGACCCTTGTCTGGCATTACTGCTGGTCAACACAGAAGTAGCCGTGCAGGAAGGTGAGCTTCTCCCGGCAGAGCAAGCGAGATTCAAAAGCTGCCAGACCTGGCTAGCCGTGGGCGATTGCCCCTCAAAAGTATTCTTTCAAGCCATTAAGAGGAACCAATAGAGAGATCTTATTGATCGTGTTAAGACATGCATGGCAATTTAGTTAGAGAGATTTGGCATATAACTGCAGTATTTCAAAAGGATTTAAAAACTATTGTAGGGGGGGGCATCCCAGGACAAGGAGTGGCAAGCCAGCATAGTGTTCACAAAAAACCTGCAAACTATATACAATGAACCCGTAAAAAATATTTTCTCAATTTTGTGAACTCTGTAAAATTTTAGGCAATTTAGTTATATTTTAGCTAAAAGGTAAGCAAATTCTCAGCAAAAACCTTCAAAATTTGAAACCCCAAGTTTTATGATTTGTTGAGAAAAATGTTTTTTGTGAACATTGAGCCAGCATTAAAGGCGCCTTAGTTCCGAGGATCAGAAGGGTCTGTTGGCGAGACCCTACTCCAAGCAAGAACTAGAGGAATCACTGACAGCTCTGGTAGATGAAAAAGCTCCGGGTCCGTGGGATGGTTTGAATGCCGAATTTTTAAAGGACCTGGTCGACATGGCCAACGTGGCGGTAACGAAGGGATCGCTTTTCGAAGACGTGAGCGCAGGGCTCATGAAGCTTATCCCGAAAAGGTAGAACAGATTGAAAGTGGGCGGCTGGAGGCCCATTACAATGCGTAACACCTCATACATGGTAATCACTGTAGCGCTTGCTATCAGAATCCGGGAGCCCTACCGTTCGGTTGTGGACGAAGAACAGAATGGGTTCGTCATGGGTCAAGACATCTTGTCTCTTGCGCTAGACCATGCTTGCTACACTAGCTAGAAATGGCGATGTTTGGTATTGATCTCGACAAGGTATACAACAGAATAAGGTGGGATTATATCACGATGGTTCTGGATCGGCTAGGGTTCAGATAGGAGTTCAATCAAGAAGGTGCTTTTTCTCTTTGGCAATGCGGCCGAATTCTATGTATCAATGGTGGGGCTACAGGCAGATTCGCGCTGAGGAGTTAAGTTAGGCAAGGATGTCCGCTTGCTCCAAGACAGTTTCATTGATGCACATGATGCAGGCGAAGGTGGCCAAAGGCAAAATTTTTGGGCTGGTTCTGCCGTCGGGTAGTCAATTCTGAACGCAGCTTTTCACTGAGGATACAATTTCTCTCTCTCAAGAAGACCCGCAGAGCGTCAGAAGTCCTCTTCAGGATCGTTTTATGGGCGGAAGAGTCCGAGAAAATGCAAATGCACTAAATACCTTGGGAACAAATGAAAGATCCAAAGCTTCAAGGAGGATTAGGCCTCCCAGATGTGAGGCAGAAGAACGTAGCCCTGCTGGCCATGTGGTTTCCCCGTATGTTCACCAAGCAGGCTCCATGGATCGAAATAACCAAGAATCTCCTAACTAATTGCAGATCGAAAGGAGTGGGTCATTGGTTCGGGCTGGGGTGGTATGAGAGAGACATGTCTCAATTCCCTTGCAAGATTGTTGGCTCGAATTTGACAGCCAGTTTGACTCGGGCCTAGAAAGAATGTATTCCGCTCCTCAATTGGAAGGACAAGAAAGGCTTAGGGGTGAAGGGAGTTTGAGGGAATCCATTTGGTGGAGCTGGAGCTGTGCTGCAAACAGGTAGGGGGATGCGTTTGGTCTCCATGACGTGGTAAGGGCAAGGAATCTGTGCAAGAAGGGAATTCGGGTGTGGAAGGATGTGTGGAATCAGGGCAGGGCTGACTAGAAATCAATCGAGGAGCTTGGAGTAGAATTTACTCTTTCCCAGAGGAGAGAGGATTTATTGCGGGCTGTCTTCAACAAAATCCCAGATGGATGGCCAACTGATCACGTGCCTGCTATACAGGCAGGCTGGAAGGGTATTGGATTGTGGGCAGAACACCTCTAGACTCATGTATAGGCGCCTAGTGCCGCGGGAGAACACAAAAGTTAGGATGAATAAGGTATGGGGCAGAGGCACGGTGCTGGCAAGGTGGCCAAGGCAAAGCTCATCTTGTGGAATGCCCTGAATCAATGGCTTCCGGTGAGAGCCAAGCTGGCGAAACGGATGCCGGGTTGCTCCCTTTGTAGAAGTGGTAGGGAGGATGTCATGCACATATGCTGGAAGTGCCCGGTGGTTAGGGAAGTCTGGAGGTGCCTAGAGTCGGCGATCAAACTCTCGGGCTTGATGGCAAGGTTCTCCATTGACTCTCAATGGAGGCTTCCCTTGCCAGGGGAGAGCGTCAAATTCCTTCTACGTTGGCAGCCGGTAATTTTAGGGGTATGAGAACTTGGGAATAAGATGGTATTCAAGCACAAGGTCCAAGATCACGGCTATTTTAGCCATTCTCAAAGTATATTTGCGGATTTTAGGAAGCTTCTTGAGCTCTCAGACCCAGTCGTGAGCCACACCATCTTCTCGGCGAAGGCCTCTTTTATGGTAGGCTAGGTACTTCTATGTTGGTTGCTTGCAGCATAGGCCCCGAGTTTTCGTCCCTAGTTTGGCCAATTTTTGTATTTGGTTTTTTTTTTAAATAAAGGGGCTGACCACCCCCTCTTGATGCAAGTCGGCTATTTAAGAAAATAAAATAAAGCTCCTCTTTAATGCTCATAGTCTAAGTAATTTCATGAGGTTTTTCGTAACAGCATACCACTTTTAGAGACCGCTCAAAAGCAGTGCACAAAGCCATTTGCTTGTATGTCATTGATAAGTCGCCACTAATAGACATCATCATTTTTTGGGGGTATTTGTTAATTAACTAGTCCATTACTTGATAGAACATTAGAGTGGCCATACTTGGTTTTGGGTATCTATTGCCTACTAGCAATACATCACATCTTGCAAGGTGTATGTCATTGATAAGTTGCCACTAATAGACATCATCATTTTTAGGGGGTATTTGTCAATTAACTAGTCCATTACTTGATAGAACATTAGAGTGGCCATACTTGGTTTTGGGTATCTATTGCCTACTAGCAATACATCACATCTTGCAAGGTTCATTCTTGCAAAGGTTTCAATGTCCTCACGGTATTTGGGAATACAACTTCGGTGTTCACCCAACGGCATGCATTCCTCTTTGAAAATGCATGTCAAGATTTTTTGAAGGGCGACATAAATTTGTTCATTTAAACGTAAGTTAAAAGGTGCTTATTTTTCAATTTTTGGTGATTGTGCATGCCTCTTAAAAGTAAATGCTTCACATCATTCTTGAAGGGTAACTACAGAGTCCTATGCCTACCAAGAGGGTCGAAATTTGCTTCATTAGTCATAGAAGTTCATGCGGGACATGATGTCCCTGGTTGGCATGATGGAAACTAGAGGAATCCCAAAAAACAAGGGAAGTAAGCAAGAAAGTGCCCTTGTTGGTTAGGTTTTCCAAGGCTTTGTGATGTAGATACTAGGGTTTTTCACAAACAACTGTGGGAATTTTGTCAGGATTTGTTAGTCCCTTCACTGCATGGGACTCTAGAACGCATGTGCTTCGGAAGTCTTGAATGGACTTATTGGCCAACTATAGCAGTAGGTGTGGGACTCAATAATAATAGGGTCATAGAGCATTTTCTTGGACACTATTCACACCAAGGGTCCATTGTAGTATAGTAAGGATCCCAATGAGCAAAGTGTATGAAGGGCAAGGACATTCCCACATGTGGAAGAACAATGTGCATAACAAAGTTTGTAAGAAGGGTCACATAAACATTGAAGGCCAAAAAAAGGTGTGATATTATGGTACAATGTGTTTGCCACATTCAATGCAAATAAATAATAATAATAATACTCCCAAACATCAAATCAATTCATTATGGAGGATGACTGGTAAAGAAAACAAGGTATCATTGCACTTCCTCATGATTTCATCTTCCCATTTTTTGTGGGCCTACTTTAATTGTACAAGTCCCACTTGACAAGAGATAGTTATCACACTAAAATGTTATACTAAAACAAAACTAAACACACACACACACACACACACACACACACAAATAAATTTGATTAATAAATGTATCTCACACACACATACACTTGTTTCTTTACACACAAACACAAACACACACACACACACATGGATACTTTCCTAACTATGAATTATTCTTTTATGTACCCAGTGAAATCTTCCCTTTACACTTTCTTTTTAACCACCCCACATACCAAGCCCACTAATCGTCCTAGTACCTCCTCTAATCCCTTCTTAACCCATGCACTCATTCACTCCTTACTCCACTTGTGACTTAAACTTCACGTGTGGCTAAATTGTTTTTTTAATTATCTAAGAATCCATATGGTTGTCTATATTCCTAGGTAAAGTGATAACAAGCCAGGGAAAATAGGCATTACCTGTCTACCCAAATGTAACTATGATGTTCTAACACCTAGTTTGTTTGGATGGTGGCAGGTAAGTGGACCCCAACCTCAAAACCTAGACTACCTGAGGATTCGACATCTTTTTTCAATATTATATTTGTCAAACTCAATATTCTTAAAAATTCTTAATTTTGGTCAAAATTTTTGCAAACTCTAGTTGCAATTTTCAACTTAGGTGTCTCAAACATTTTTTCTTATATGTTTCTGTTTTTTAACTTTTTATCCAATTGATGGAATTAATTGTATGGCTCAATTATTAATGGGACTTTTTAATCTAAACACACACACACACACATTTTTTCACTTATACATACATTTATACACACACATACAACCCGCCCCTTTTTTTATGTAATTCGTTATTGTTCATTGATATGGCATTTTTAAATTGGTATCTTATTTCTTCTTCTTTAATTATAATAACCCTTGTTATGTGTCCCCCCCTCCCATCTAGCTACACCCTCTCATATATATATATATATGTACTTACTATTCCTTCTCCTATGATTTAGCATGAGACAAGCAAGCCCCCTTGCCATTGTTTAATGCTATCACAACCCCACCCCAATCCCCAAACCCTCTGCTTCCCCTAATCTTGCTCCCACCTTGCTTGGCCCCTAATCACTCTCTAACCCCCTAATGTTGCTAAACCCCTATTCACTTAACCACTCCCTAATAGTGCTAGCCCCTTAAATGTTCTCTACCCACCACTCAACCCCTAACCACCGCCACCCACTCCCTCACTCCCTTCTCATGCAAGTCCTAATACGCACGCGCTTCTTGGTAGATCGTTATGCTCTCTTTATTTATGTCCTTCCTACCACTTCTTTTTTATATTTTCACTCCCCATTTGATTTTTGGCTTGTCGAACTACTCTTACGACTAGAAGCCTTTTCATTGATTTGTCACCTCTCCTTTTTCTCAGGTTATCACTACCTGCCTCTTCGTCCTTATATTCAATGAGCATTAAATTCACTCACAGCTTATCCCTTGATGACCACTTTCCTAGATCTCCTCATCTCTTTGTTGGTACTCGATGGCTTGCCTTTCAATTTGCTCCTCTCCCCTAGTTGCTTGACTGATTATCTCAAAGCTCGCTTCCTTTTCTCTATTTTAAAGGTTGCTTCTAGACCATGCAGCTATCTTAGGTCCTCACGACCCCTCTACACTGTTTAGTTACTTTATGGTAGCCATTAGTCTACTTCTCAAGTTGCACTACATTTCCGGTGGCTCCCTCACGAGCTCTAAACTTGGGGGCTTCTCAGATCCTACTCCTCTTGCTTCATCACCTCTCCCTCTTGTTGTTCGTTGGTGGTCGGGGGGTCTATGTCTCTTCCTACCTTTGCATCTCCATTTTGATCATGATTCATCATTGTCTTCATCGCAACATCTTGCAAGCTTTCCTCCTTCCGAACCACTATTGCAGCTCCAACCTTCATTCTATAATCAATCCTCATGGCGGAGCTCTCAGCGTTACGATGGCATGACATGCTCCACTTCATTTCATGTGCAGCCAGACCTGCTCTCTCACAGGTTCTCTTTTTCCCTTGCCTCATCACACATCCATTTTCCTTTCTCTCCTAAATAACTACTCCTTGGAAATTGCCTCTTCTACCTTACACAACTTAACTATTATTATCTCATCTTGGTCTTTTAATTACTAGTCAACCCTACTTTCATTTTTTCACTTGTGTATGTCTTAATTATAGATTCTCATTTTTTACTACTTTCCATAATATTTGTTTAAAATCACTCTTCTTCACTTCCTTTATGCTTAACCTCTTAAGGTTCCTAGTTAATTCTTGCTAGATTAAAATATTACTTAAGTTCCTATAGATTTAGATATGTTGTTACTTTCAAGCTTCTATTATATTTCATTGCTAATTGGTCACCTTATTCAATGCATTTAAAGGGTCTTAAGGGTGTGAAATTTTTTTTTGGGCAGAAAAGTTTGTGTCATATTAGAATATCATCATCATCATCATAAATATTTACATGTTCTTTGGTAAAGAACAACCAGCCCCCAAGGGGAGAGTTTCATAATCAAAACATTTCTGAGAAATATTCTTTGAGTAAAAACAGTAGCAGCAAAATCAAAAGAGAGGAACATAGGAGTCATCTGCGTCATCTGTATTATCATCATTGAAATAGTCAGAGTAATTGAAGCTCTCTGAGTCCCCAGAGCTGTCAATGCCATCTGCCTGGGCCCACATGGTGATTCTCGCTCCTTTTTAACTGTTGTGGAGGGTACCTGTTTAAGAAAATCATTGATCTCAGTAAGGACTTCAAAAGGTGTGGAATTGTCAATCCCAAAACAGCTTTGAGGATGTTCTTGAAGGTCAACATTGAAGAGGGCAGCCTCTGCTCTGAAATTGTGTATCATTTCTATGATTTTCTTCTGGTCCTGTTCAGCCAATTAACAAACAGTAGGTCAGCTTGCAATACAACTTCATTAAACTGAAGATTATTCCTGGTTACCCATATGAACCAAAGTACATGTGCTCTCAGGGGTGACCATGTGTCCTGCTTTGTCCTTGTAGAGTCTCCTAGTAAAATGGCCTTCCAATTTATTGGCTTCCCTGTCTCCAGTTGGACTATTTTCCAAACCTTTATGGGCACAGGACAAGCAACAAAGAGATGGAAAATATCTTCATTGGTAGAGGGGCAGTTCATGCATTTGCCATTACCCTTCCCAATCCTGAATCCTCTGATATTGGTCCACACAGCTTTATGCAATATGAGCCACATCAGGGTAGACATTTTGTCTAGGATTGCAGAAGACCATATGGCACAAAACCTGAACTTCCATTTCTCTTTGGAGTCACGAAGTTTCCACCTGTCATTAAGAACCCTGCAGAGATCTCCCATGTCTCTGCTTGGTGTGAGTGTAGGGAAGAAAGAAGTAATCTCCACTGAGCTAAACTCTTTGCTATAAACTAGGAAAGATCCACCCTTCCACTACTGAGTGCCATTCCAAAGTTGTATTCTATTCAGAACAAGTGACTGGCTTTGATTACCCTCCTTGGTTAACCTTTTATAGCTCTCTATGGACTAACCCCCTTTTTTTACCTCTCTCTTTATAGTGTGAGCTAACCCCTTTTTGTTACCTCTCTCTTAAGTGTGTGGACTACCTCCCTTGGGATTTAAAGAATTGATCCTAGCATCTCATTTAAGGGTGTGGACTACCCCCATTTGTAACTATGAAAAAAATGACATGTTTATACTCTAGAATCTGGAGGGTTGTGCTTGTTCATAGGTAAAGCAATAACAAGCCAAGGAATATAAGCATTACTTGTCTACCCAAATTAAGCTATATTGTTCTAACATATGGTTTATTTGGATGGTCGCAGGTAAGTGGACCCTGACCTCGGAACCTGGACTACCTGATCGATTCGACACCTTGTTCCAATCTTGTGTTCCTTTTTCAAACTCAATAATATTATAAATTCTCAATTTTGTTGGAATTTTTGCAAAGCTCTTAGTTTTTTTCAATTCTCAACTTAGATGTCTTAAATATTTTTGTCCTTTTCTCATATACAACTTTTTCTCCAAATGATGAAATTAATTGTATGGGTAATTTATTGATTGGACTGTTAAATCTACACACACACACACACACACACACACGCACGCACACGCATGCACGCACGCACTCACACACACACACACATTTATTGATGGGACTATTAAATCTAAACACACACACGTCGTGCGCGCACGCGCGCGTCTGTGGATTGTATGAATGGGACATAGAGAAAATGTTTTTCAAATTAAATTCCATAGAACATGCAAAATTAAAAATATGGAATGCTTATCATGATGATGCAAGAGAAGCTTGCATGTTAATGTGTGAAAACTCTACATGATGTTAATTTTTGGCACTTTATCATGGGAAGACAAACAAATTTTCATGGCATTTATGATTTTTATTTGAATTGTATAGTAAGCATATTTATTGGAGATAAAGGTTTGCTCTGTGTGTGTGTGTGCGTGCGTGCATGCATGTGTGTGTGTGTGTGTGTGTGTGTGTGTGTGTGTGTGTGTGTGTGTGTGTGTGTGTGTGTAAATGATTTAGTATCCCATCATATAAATGAACCATATATTTATTTCCAAGTAATATCACCAATAATTGAAATAGGAAATTAATTTAGAAAAGATACATATACTCCAAACATTAAATTGATTCTTGCTAAACTGCCAAATTTTATTTTATTGATTTTCGATGAAATCAAAAAGAGATAACAATGTATCTTCAAGGGGTAGCCAAGGTAGTCGTGTTCTTGATAACAATTATTCGAGGACGGAAGAACTATACCTACCAACCAACCAAACAATAACCAAAGTTAGAACTTTACAAATCATTGAGTGGGTGACAGGTATCCAAGCGTCCTTCCCTCACTTGTTATTGCTATCACGAATAATACTCATAAAAAACAAGAAGTACCCTAGGCTTATATTAGAAAAAAAGGGGGGGTGGGGGTAGAACATATACAAGCAAAAGGAGTCAAAATTTAATTAAATTCCTAGCCTTCCATAAAGGAGGCATGATAAAAGTAAGCGAATAAAAGCCTACCATATAGGAGGCACAATAAATTGAAGGTTAGTGTGCTAATTTCCGAGCGTGCCACCATAAAGGAGGCATAAAAGATTAAGAGAACTAATGTAGTTGCTAAACCATCCATAGAGGATACACAATACTTGTTAGAAAGAGTTATACAAAATACTTAACAAGCCTTCCATTAGGAGGCACAATAAATATGGAAAGTTATGGATACATAGTCCCCTTATTTCGAGGGGAAATGACATGAAGTAACATAAAATGTTCATAAGATGCAAAGGTATGTCACTAAATAGGTGCAAATCAAATGCTAATATTGCATGAAACAGGAAAATAGTAAGAGTAAGAGTTACATGGGTGACAAGTAAGGCAACATGGCCCCATGTCTATTATTGTACAATTATTCAAAGGAAATCCCATAGAGCAGAGCCAATAACTGCAAATCCACCATTATTTTAATTTTGTCTTGGCAATTCTAGCAAGGTTAGGTCTAGTCCTAATAATTCTACCACAACTCTCAAATTATTTTTGGTCCTCCTCCATCTTTTGGTTGATGAAGGAAATTTTGGCAGGGTCCCGGTTAACGGACATCCTAGCGGTCTTCTTATATGTCGGGGTGTTTGGTCGCAACATTGTCTGGAAATAATCACCAAGGGTTATAGGAATAATTTACAAAAGAAAGGGGGAAATATAATCTATATCACAACTATAACACAACCTTTCTAATTGAGTGAATATAAATCATAGCTTTGGAACTTGCGACAAGTATTACAAGAACGGCCTATAGCGGAATAGAAAGGACTTAGAATTAAAGTAAACTTAGCATTTTATTTAAAAGAGGAGGTAAATCGATATTTATTCATGTGTGTGGACAAGCACACGAACTCAATTAAAAAAGATCAAAAAGAAACTTTTCCATTTTCTCATTAAAATCTATTTAGGGTTCTGCCACCCACCAAATTTGTCCACTACCTGCCCCCAAATGAGGAGAGCTCACAGGGTCAACAGTTGAGCATTTATGGATAGATAGACCTATAGGGCGAAGGGGTGAGGCTGCCATGTGGCAAGCAACATGGATGTACATGGGCAGCACCTAGATACACTATTGGGTCAAAAGCATAAAGGATGCAGCTAGTACAATAGCAAGTATAGAGGCAATGTGACGGCAAGTACTAGTGGTCAAGTACAACAACAGGTATGAAAGGAGTCATGGAGGCTACGTAGGAACACTTGGCCTATGTATAAGCAGGACTAGTTGTCTATCTACAGGGACCATGTAGCAAACAAGGTTGGGCGATCAGGAGTAGATAGTGGACCAAGTCTACACTAGAAATATGCAAGGATAGTAGATGGGACAACACTAGTTGGATGATAGACTAGTTAGCTAATCTATAAATCTGCATCCGGCTAGTCTATCCAGACTAGGCCAGCTAAAATAGGGGTGATATAAAGCCCTCCCTGGAGTCATTGGGGAGTCATTTCATACATTCAAGAGAATATATTATAAAATATGCTCCTTCCATGCACAAAACCCATTTGTGTGTCATGGATGAGGTCCAAAAGATAGGACTGTAATTGTAATATCTAATTGCTTTCACCATAATTTTATACAAGGTGCCTGAGAGAGTGATAGGTCTCCACTATGACACCGAATTTCTGCAACCCCGTTTTGGAATGAGATGGATGAGACACTCTATGAGTGATTTAGGCATAGTACCGGAGTCCCAAACAACCTACAAGGTTGAGGTAATATGATCCCCAATCTCATCCCAATGGACAATGAAGAATGCTGGGGAAATCGCATCGAACCTGGGTACTTGCCCTTGTAAAGAGCTAGCAAAGCAGCCTTGAATTCCATATTGGTGAAAGGTAGATCTAGCAAGGTCCTCATATACTCTTTCACCAATAATATAATGGAACCCTGGGATCATCTCTGACTGGTGTGTCAAAATATATTGCAAGAAGTGAGGCATAAAAATCGGTCGCTATGTGCACGATGGCATCTGGATTAATCTGTCGAGAACTCCATCTGAGCCAATAAACTGAGTGACACTCTCTCTACTATGTCTCGGGCCATTAGCAAAGAAAAAGTGTTTATTGAATCTACCACACATCTGAGTCCAAAAGGACTCGTGCATGAAAGGCATACTCCACTCTCTAAGCTAGCAATGTCTACTGAAGAGCCCATGCTGCTAGAAGGCACTCCTAAATCCAAGCATCTATAGGTTGTTTCTGCTCTTTCCTCTAAAGGGCTACCAATAGATGGAAAAGATAAGTTCCTATCTGAGAATCTCTTTCTTTCTGGTATTAGCAACCGAATGATAGAAGTCGCTAATGTCAAATGCTATTGCCACATGTGAAGGGGATGACACTACACCTTGCATATGAGAAACCTAAATCTGTAATATTGTCTCAATGAGGTCCTCATTTGCATATAAGGCATCCAGAATCTTGAGACTAGCAGATCGACCTCTCCTATAAGTCTTGAAAGTCATCAACACCACTAAAAAGAACCCCAGGAGCAATGCATGTTGAGCCACCTCTATCCAAATCCTAATTGTCAACATAGAATCTGTCAATGCATGCTTAAATGGCCATCTGAGGTCTCCTATTCAACCATGAGAATTGGAGAGATTGTGACAAAGTGTGAAAAGCATCATCCAACCAGCATCGCTACCACTAAATTAAAATAAGAAGGCGTGCCACGATACTTTCTCCAAGGAATGGATACCTCCTTCTCTAGCCTCTTTCTTATCACAAGGCAACTCCACCATGTTGAAGTCACCCCCTATGACCTAAGAATCTAAAATGGGGTCCAAGAAAGAAGTTCCTTCCATAGAAGGACATGGTTCCCTCCATTGTTAGGGGCATAAAGGGTGAGAAAACCAACCTTATGTTCCCCAATCAACAGTGATCTCTGGAGAGGATAATGATCCCACAACCAACCACTAGGCAGTAGGCAGACGTTGTTGTGAGAAGCTGCGGGAGCTTGGAGGAGATAGGGCACTGGAGTAGTAGTCGTTGCTGTGTGCAAGGCGGTGGCGTTTACTTGTTGCCGGTGGAGTAGCCCGTGGGCTAGTCATAGAAGTCAGTTGCCTTGCTTGCTAGGCGTCGAATGGAGAGCTGCATTGTGGTGAAGTTTGCCGTTCGATGCGTTGATGTAGTTTGTAGAGTTGCTTGCTAACAAACTATGGCGCTGCTGAGAGTCGGTTGGCCGTTGTAGATCTACTGCAGATGAGTCATAGGGCCGCACGAGCTTGTACAAGGCTTTTGTTGTAGTAGGTTCTAAGCCCGTTGCAGAGGCTTGTTGTAGATCTCGCTATGGCAACTTGTTGGAGCTGTTCACGTTCGAAAGCACTTAGATGGTCATTGCAAGAATGCAGTCCCATGAGGCCGTCGAGGAGTTCTTAGCATTGCCTTCTGTGTTTTTGAGCTTGGGCTAGTTTGCTATCGCCCGTTCAGTACTTTTTGGAGAGGCATTTGCTTGGAGATGGGTGTAGGTAGTGCTTTGGGCTCTCTCTCCCTCTCAAAATCTTCTCTCAAATCTCTCTCAAACACAAGGATCTCTCAGTAAATCTCTAACATGAACAATCACTCAAGAGGCATGAACATGAATTTGTCTCTCTCTCTCATAATGAAGCTATATCTCTCTCTCTCAAGTGAAGCTATCTCTCTCACATAAGAATTGCAATGAACGGAATTCTCAAATGCAATGGAAGGAAACAATGGACGGAACTTTTCTCTCTCTAGGGATGGAAATTTGTTTTCAATCTAAAACTAAAACTAACCTAGGAGAACTCATGAGCTTCTAAGACATGCCTACAACTAATCTAGGAATGGAAGCAATCCTAGTGAACTACTAATGAGCTAAACTAGGAGAGCTAAACCTATGCTCTGATACCATGTCAAAACATATGTGCCTCAGGATCTATGGAGCACTCTAAGGTGGATGGAACCTGTGTGGAAACATGATGAAGAGAGTGCTCATGACATGTATCTCAAGTCAATTAGTTTCCAAGATAGATTAGCTTGGACTCATAAAGAGAATCTTGAGATAGTGCAAAGTGCTTGATTGATATTACTTCAAATGAACCTCCCTTTTATAGGTGAGGGTACTTACATCCATTTGCGTGCTCACATGTGGGATATCTCCTCCATGCCATGTGGCAGCTTGCCCTTTACTCATACCTTTGCTCTACATGTGCTCATGGCACCACAACTCTCAACAGGTGGCCCAAGTGCTAGTCATGTAGAGTGTGAGGTTGATGCCAAAATAGCAATCTATAGGGGAGTTGCACCTACACTCTATCATGGTGGAGCTGTGCCAATACTCTGCCATGGTGGAGCACTCTGTGGAGGTCGAGGAGGAGCTGTACTAGAAGAACTTTAAGGCCTCTTCTTCTTTTTAATAAAATCCCTAGTGAAGTCCCATAGGTCCTATAGATACTGCACTGATCCTGTCTACCTATAATTTTAACTCTGTCAAAAAAAGGAACCATTTGAGTGTTGAAGCATGATATGGTCCTCAGATATGTTTGGATCATCAATGATGACCCTAACTCTAGGTACCCCATCTAATTTGATTGCCTCTGCTAGAGTCAAAGGCAACCCAGGGATGGGGGGGATCTCAGTGACAACCCCAAATGGCTCACCAATGAGGCCAAGAAGTCGATGTGATAAACCTCAGGAAATCTAGGCCCTAAGGATTCTAATGAAGAGGAAGTCGATGTGATAAACGTTTGGTATCCCTACGTTCGAGGGGATGGCATAAGGCGATGGGTCATGGGGATGGGTGTTATGACCACAATCGGTGGGATGGGAACTATGACCACGAACGGTGGGTTACCGGGAAGGTGACAGTCGTCGGCGAGATAGAAGCTAGGGTGACGAGCTGTGGGGGTGGGAGGAAGGTGATGGATGGTGGGATAATAAAAAAGGCAACGGCCGTCGAGATAAAAGGCAATAGCCGATGGGATAACAGAAAGGCAACGAGCGGCACGATAACAAAAGGCGACAGCCATGGGGATAATAGTTGTCAACATTTGAGAGAGGGGGGTGTCTATGGTAGGAAGAATAGTAGGAAGGAGGAAAAGGTGAGCGGACTAGGTGACATGTGGAATCATGGGGTCAGCATGCAAGAATGTGAATCGTGAAGATAATATGCACGAGATGTACTAGCCGTATTCACCTATTGCTGATCGTGAATGTGAGCGATTGCATTGGCATTCTAGCGACTCATGAGCTGTTGGTGCATGGTGGTGATATGCCTACCGTACAGACTCACCTGGACCTAGAGTTGATGCTTATGCTTGGAGTGGCAGATTTGGGCCCGGAAGTTGAGATGATTGGCAGTGTCAAGCTCTTCTCTTAGATGGGGTCACCCGTGTCACTGTATACCAAGGGGATGATCGGAGACCCTTCCCCTACTTTGATCTTTTTGGGCCATCGAATACTATTGAAGTGACGTTGAGCACAAAGAATAGCTTCTTGCACCTCATATTCATGGCATTTGAGGGTGGGCGATAGCAGTGGTGGAATGACTTGTGGCGTGACTTTGCCGTCACTATGGTTAGGACTTTGTATTGTCCAGGATTGGACTCCCTCTTGAGGTTCGGGTCCAAGAGTGCTAGAGGTGTCTAGGGCTCGCCTTCATTTAGAACTTCCTTGCCTTTGGCGAGTGGTTGTACCGTGGGGGTAGTGGGATGAAGTTCACAAAGCGGGATTAGTCTGGTCCTTCCCAAGTATCATTTGTTCGTCAGTCGCTTCTAGGGGGAGAACATAAAAATGAATCTCTACTGCCTAGAGAATAACCATTTTAAAGTCCACATACCCTAATGTGCTTAAGAGTTGGTCGTTGATAGCATGTACTAAAGCCACATTAAGGTTTAGGGGTACCTCTAGCTTCCCCCATACTTTGCAGGAGATGAAGTTATGGCTCACTCCCGGATCCATGAGTGCCTAGATGAATAAGCTCAAGCAATTGGACATTCAACCTAGCTGGTTCTACTGTTAGTTCATCAAGTAGCTCTGGATGTTCAAGTGTTTGCCATTTGCTTACATTGTTTGATCTTGACATTACATGCCTTGGCTTCTTTGATGGCTTGAGGTTTCATCCGGCCCACCTCTGCCTTAAGATCCTTTTCCCTATAGATCGCCTGGAGGGTCTGTAGGGTGAGGGGGTCGTAGTATCTTTTCAATTTACTCCCATTGAGGTAGCTGTCCATTTCTACTCCATCCACGGTAGCTATTCAACACGCCCCTTGTGGAGTAATCTCCACCATGCGGTAGGGACCGATGCCCCTATATTTAAGCTTACGTTTGGTGTTGCACATGCTATAGAGGAGTGCGAGATCTCCTTCCTCTAGGTCCTTGTTCTTGAGGTTGCGATCAAACCCATTTTTTGTGTCATGCCTTCTGCACCTGGAGGCAGTAGACTGCATGCAATCTTGTCTCATCTAGCTTTTCAAGATCAATTAAGCACTCCACCAAGGCATTTTTGGTGAGCCTCTCCTTGACTGTAATGTGAAGGCTGGGCACTACATGCTTCATCGGCTCCACCCCAAAGGCTAGGCTAAAAGGGCTACAACTCGTGGCCACTTTATAAGGTGTTTGGTAGCCCCACAAGGTTGTGATGAGCTTGTGCTCCTAGTCGGTACGACTAGCTTTGACTATGAAAGTTATAATATTGCAACACATTTTGTTTGAGATCTCATCTAGGCCATTTGCCTTGGGATAGTATGGCATCAACTTTCTATGTATAATCATGAATTCACTAGTCAGGATTGCTATAGTTTCATTGAGACGAAATGAGTTCTTTGGTCATTGACCCATTCTAAGGACACCCGAACCATGCGATGACTTGCTCGTATAAAAACTTAGCACTGGATCTCAAATCGGCTTTTCTTGTGGCTCTCCCTTCCACCCATTGAGAGATCTCAACAATGGAAGCAGAATGGAAGAAGGTGAGAGAGAAAGAGAGAGAGAGAGAGAGAGAGAGAGAGAGAGAGAGAGAGAGAGAGAGAAGTTTTGGTGGGTGCAAAACACCCTAATCTTCTATGTCATCCATATATATATATGTGTTTGAGTATTGTACATAATCGGGGTTAATGTACAGTGACCTTTAACCCCCACAACCTCCCACTTAAAGACCAATGTGCCTTTAAGAGAGAACAGCCAATGAGCATACTATCCAATGCTCATCAATACATGACAATTATCAAACCGCTAACTAGGTAGACTCTTCGTTAGCATATCTATAGGGTAATAATCTGTATGAACCTTGACAAGCTTTATGCGCTTGTCCTCAAGTACCTCCCTAATGAAATGGTACCTAACCTCAATGTGTTTTGTCTTTGCATGAAAGACCGGATTTTGTGCTAGCTAAATAGCACTCGTTGAATCACTATGCAATGTCAGTATACCTATATGAATCCACAAATCTCCCACTAGCCGATCAAGCCATATAGCCTCCTTGCAACTCTCTGTGGCTGCAACATCTGTGCGCGAGACATCCATGACATTGCACCACCTGCAAAGGTGAACACATAACTAGAAGTGGATCTCCTGCTATCCACATGCCTTGCATAATCTTTGTACCCAGGTACACACATCTCTCCTCTACCAAAGCAGATGTGCATGTCCTTGGTACCCTTCATGTACCTCATGATGCACTTAACTGCCTCTCAATGCCTCTTTCTTGGATTAGCCATATATCGACTAACAACTCCCACTGCAAATGCAATGTCAATCTAGTATCTATCCTAGCATATATAAGACTCCCAACCATTGATGCATAAGGAACCTTGGCCATCATGGCCCTCTCCTCATCTAATTTGGGACTATCTGCCTGACTCAGTTTCATACATGGAGGCAATGGAGTACTTACTACCTTCCCCCCCTCCATATTGAAACAACACTTTTGTAACATACTCCTTCCATGAAAGCCAAAGGAGTTTCCTACTCCCGTCACACATGATGTGCATACCAAGAATATGACTTGCAGGTCCCAAATCCTTCATGTCAAAGGCCTCATGCAACTTGGCCTTCAATGCATCGATCTCATAAGTGTTCTAGCTAGCCAATAGCAATATCATTCATAAAGTGCCAAGAGTACCAAGCTATTATCCTTAGCCCTTTTAATGTAGAGGCAATGATCAATCTCACTTCTTCTGAAACCTTGGGACTGACTAAAAGCATCAAACTTCTGATACCATTCTCTAGGCATTTGCTTAAGGCCATAGAGACTCTTTTTCAGCTTGCAAACCAAATTCTCTTTGCCCTTTTCTTCAAAGCCTTCCGACTGTACCATGTAAATTTCCTCATGCAAATCCCCATGCAAGAAAGATGTCTTGACATCCATCTGCATAAGATCCATATCCTCTGCTACCACAAGTCCAAGTACACATCTAAGTGTGGTCATCCTCACAACCAAAGAGAAGATCTCATCAAAGTTTACACCCTTCTCTTGCTTGAACCCTTTAGCAACCAAACGGGCCTTGTACTTAGGCACATCATCACCTGTTACCTTCATCTTGTAGACCCATTTTACATGGCAATGCTTGACAAAATATGAAGAGGGGAGAGGAGAAGAGTGGAGATGAGGAGAGAGGGCACAGCTAGAGAGCACACCACAATATGACTAACTGTACACTAGATTTAGTTGAAAAAATAGAATTTATACAAACCCATTTAGGGCTAGGGTTAGGGGATCTAACCCTTTCCTTTATAGCACTCTATAAGGTTAGTGCTATGCACATATGATCACATGATGGTGCTATGCACACATGATCACATGATGTTGAGCGTGAACTCTCAACAGCTTCCCTCAAGATCAACATCATGAAGTAGGCCTTACCTCAAGATGATGATTCTAGGGAATTGAAGAAGGACTGAGCATTACATTCTATCACACCCCTTTAATGGGAATGTCCTTCCTCTGCATCAAACCAATGGCTAATCAGTGTTTCTCGAAAAGCTCTTTACCGAGTGGTTTGGTAAAGATGTCTACAACATTCTCTTGCTATCACAATGTTGCAGTGTGATGTCACCAAGTAACACTCTTTCTCTGATGAAGTGCTCTCTGACATCAATGTGCTTTGTCCTGGAGTGATATACTGGATTCTTGGCCAAGATCGATTATCACAGTATATTGTTGTTGGCCTTGACTCATCAAGGTAATCTATTTCTGACAATAGTCTTTTGAGCCATATAGCCTCACATGCACCTGTAGTGAGTGCTCTATATTTTGCTTCAGTCGAAGACAAAGAAACAGTTGGCTGTTTGTTTGACAACCATGATATAGCACCTTGACCAAGGAAAAATGCATATCCTTGTGTCGATCTCCTAGTCTCATGATCTCTAGCATAGTCACTGTCACAGTATCCATGCAACCGTGGATGACTTCCTCTGTATTCTATCCCAAACTGTCTTGTACCTCTGATGTATCTCAAGACTCTTTTGGCTGCATTCCAATGAGTGTTTGGGATTTGCCATAAACTTTGCTAGTGAGCTTACTCCATAACAAATATCTGGCCGTGTGATTGTCAGATATATAAGAGATCCGATGAGCTGCCTGTAGTATCTGTCATTGACTGTAGGCTTTTTTGAATCTTTAGTTTCAAACTCTGTTCCATGGGAGTGGCTGCAATCTTGCAATCTACCATATGAAACTTCTTCAGGAGACTGTCAACATACTTGAGCTGACTCATGAATGTGCTATCTGAATCTCTCCAGAACTCAATTCCAAGACAATAGTGCATAAGTCCAAGATCTTTCATGTCGAACTCTACAGATAAGTCTTGTTTCAATTTTCTGATGAAGCTTACCTTGCTTCCTGTCACAATCAGATCATCTATGTACAAAAGTGCAATAGTAATGTCTTCCCCTTAAACTTTGTAGTAGAGAGTATGATCTGCATTGGACTTCATGTATCCCAGATCAGCAAAATACTTGTCGATTCTGTTGTACCAACTTTTGGGTGCTTGTTTTAAGCTGGAGACTTTTCTTGAGATGGCAAACCTTATTCTCCTTTCTTACAAATTCCATCTGCTGAGTGTCACTAGTGATATCAAGAACCATATGGAATCCATCTTTGCTACTAGAACATAAGTCTCATCATAGTCCTGACCATATTGTTGTGCAAATCCTTTTGCAACTAATCTGGCTTTGTATCTCTGAATACTTCCATCTGGATTGTACTTCACTTTGTATACCCATTTGTTTGCCATGGCCTTCTTTCTTGGTGGAAGGTCACATAATTTCCAAGTATTATTCTTATACAAAGCATCCACTTCTTCATTCATAGCAGTTTGCCATTCTGGCTTGTCTACTGCATCTTCGAAGTACACTGGCTCTTCTGTAGCCATGATGATAGTCATAAGAGCATAATTGGTGGTTTCAACCTGAATTGCTTTGCCTTTTTGAGCATATGTCAATCTAGCTAGAGGTCTGCTTTCCCTAGTAGACCATCTGAGCTGCTGTGGCTCTGCTTGGGGTGTTGCTGGCAATTCTTGCTCTTCTTCATCAACCTGTTTTGTAGATGACTGTGAAGTCGATGCTTCTATCTCCTGTGTAGGTGAGGTTTTCCATTCTGATTCCTCATCAAAGATTACATCTCTAGAGATAATGACCTTGCGGTTGATGGGATCATACAATTTGTATGCTTTGCTTTCTTCACTATAGCCAACCATGATGCATTTGCGTGACTTCGCATCCAATTTTCTGCGATGATCATCATGTATGTGGGCATATGCTATGCAACCAAATATGCGGAGATGCCCAATGTGTGGCTTGTGTCCAGTGAATGCTTGATAAGGAGTCATACCCTGTATCAGTTCGGTAGGAAGCCGATTAAGCAAATAGTTTGCTGTAGCTATTACTTCTGTCCAATACTGATTCGGAAGATGCTTTTCACTAAGCATTGCTCTAGCACTGTCTACTAAAGTCCCATTCTTCCTTTCAGCTCTTGCATTCTGCTGAGGAGTATTTGCACATGTGAATTGTCTTCGAATGCCGTGATTTTTGCAAAAGTTCATGGATGCTGAAGACATGTATTCACCTCCTCTATCTGATCTCATGACTTTGATCTTTCTACCTGTTTGGTTTTCTACCATGGCTTTGAATTCTTGACATCTGGAAAACACTTCAGATTTCTCTTTCAGAAAGTAGACCCAACAATATCTGTTGTAGTCATCGATGAAAGTTAAGTAGTAAAGTGAACCATTGATGCTGCGGATCTGGGCATAACCCCATACATCTGTATGTATCAAATCAAGAATACCTCATGCACGAGAGGTACTTCTGACAAAGTTGGTTCGCTTTTGTTTGCCGAAGCAACATGCTTCGCAAACTTTTCCAAGAAACTGTAGCTTCGAAATCCCAATTGCTATATTCTGATTCCTGAGATCTAATAAGTACTTAAAGTTGACATGACCATATCTCTTGTTCCATTTTGTAGATAGTGGCATCTGTTGTAGTTGAGCTGACATGGCATGCTTATCTGGTACTGTAGCTAGCATTTTGTATCAGCGTCCTTCCTTGACACCTTTTGCTACTAGCTGACATCTTTTGGATTTGTCTCTGATAGTGCATTCATCACCGTCGAAAGTATGCCTAAAGACTATGATCATGTTGTCACCACATTGAAAAATCTTCCTAATCCTATCTTATTACTGCCCTTCAAGAAGAAGAAAGGCACAAGGAACTCTAGAGAGGCAATGACACAGCCTATGCCATAAAAACTCAAATGGGCAAGTTTCCACCTTGCAAACATTGTGGGAAGACTAATCACCTCTCAAAAGATTGCTTCAAGATCAATCCTTGCAAATATTGTGGCAAAAACCATCACCATGAAAAATTTTGTAAGGCCAAAAAGGAAGCAACTACAAAATCAGAAACTGCCAATTTACTTTCAGTTGATGTGCCTCCACAAGATGAGGCCTCCTATGATGATTATGCTTTTTGAACCAGCTCCACATATGCTCCAGATCTCTCTTTTATGTTGAGTCAAGCTACTCTGCCTGGATAGTCCTCCAAAATGAATGGAATAAACTATTGTGTTCTTTGTAAACACCTCTGGTCACCATATGATGTAGGCCATGTGTATGTGTTTAGCTCCATGGTACCTCCTGCATACATTGTGTGCATGTACATGCAGGGGAGATAACCATTGGGGAGTCTTATGTATCCCTTTGTTTGACTTCACACCCTTGGGAACCATTGCTAGCATGAGATCCTAGCCATAGATTTATCCTTGACCACCATGAGATGGCTTGAGACACTATGTGACTAGATGTATCCTTGACATAGTCTGAGGCATTCCCTTGAGGGGGGGTTTGATGGGATATCTCAAGGTGTATGCCCCAGGCACACCTTGGGTTCTATGTGTGTGCTAGAGGCACAGTTAGGTGCCCATAAGCACTGTTAGGTGGTGGTAGATGCCACATAGGATGATTGAGAGATTCTAGGAGTTGATTGAGGAGATGATTGAGGAGATGATTGTGAAGCTTGGTGGCTCATGTAGAGATGCCTACATATGGACCTCAACCTTCTTCATTCTATAAGCAAGCATTCTCTTGTTTTGTGTTCAGCTTCATGCTTTCCTTTCACTTCTTCAACACCTTGCTCCTAGTAAACACAATTCTCACAAAAATCCAAATCAACCTGCTTCAAACCCAGCAACAGCTTTCTTGAGTGAAGAATATGCATCACCTTCTCACTCATGTGTCTAAGCCTATGATGCCACAAAGCTATATTTGCTCTTGTAGAAGCTAAAGTAATAGATAAGTAAGCACTACCGGTACATAAATACAACGTACCTACCCTGGCTCCCTTTGCTATTACCATTGATCCTTTGGTGACCTTCCATAAATTTCATGCAAATGTGATTGTGCAGCCTTCATTATCCAATTGTCCTGTTGAAATTAAATTTCATCTTAAATCAAAGACGTGCCTTACCTCCTTTAGCAACCATTGGTTTTCATTCTGTAATTTTATCACAACACCTTGGTCTTTCCAACAACCTTCAACACCCAAAAGAACAACTCCAAAATCACTTGAACATAGTCTTGAAAATATTTCTTATGAGGTGTAACATGAAATGGAGCCCCTAAATCTACTACCCATGCATCAGTATTATTATCCAATGAAAGAATTATGGCATCTTGCAACACACTACCTGCTACATTTGCTTCCTACATATTCTCTTGTTTATCTCCTTCCTTTTTCTTTTACAACCAACAATTTCTTGAAGTGTCCTTTTTTCCCACAATGCCAGCACTTTAGGTTCCCTTTGGATTTGGATCGTCTTCTTCTTGACTTGTCAATGTGTCTTAGGCTGTTTTCTCACTCCCTTTGTCTTCCCCTATTCTCAAGAGTAAAAGCATTACCTAATGTTTCACTTGTGCTTTTTCGTCGCATTTTCTCACTAAGGAGAACACCAACAACATCAAACTTTAAAGTGTTTGACCCAAAAATAAAGCTACAGCCATGATCAAGCCATCCCAACTTTCTAGCACTGAGCACAAAATCAAGAGAGCTTGAATCTTATCATTAACATTTACTCTCGTAGACCTTAGTTGGCTTGTATTTGTATTGAACTGATTCAAATGATTAGCTACAAACCCACCTTTTGACACCTTTAGATTGAATAAATGCTTCATAAGAAATACCTTGTTGGAGGCTAATGGTCTTTCATACAATGTATCCAATGTGATCAAGTCCTTTGTTGTCTTTGATCAAGGATATTGAAATCCACTGATGCTGCCAAATACAATCTTATTATTCCTAGTGCCTTTCGGTCAAGAATCTCTCAGTTTTCTATCGTCATATTCCCAAGCTTCTATGCAATCCCGCCTATGGGGAGGAAAAGGTCCTTCTACTAGTACAGATAATGTTGAATCTACATCTTCCAATGCTAGTAGTTCCTGCAGTTGAACTTCTCGATTTTGAACTTTTGTTCTTCTGCCATTGCTCCCACTCGAACCTCCTTCCAAATGAGTGTACTCAAACAAACGCTCTGATATTAGTTGTTAGGAGCAACATGATAATGGAGCAACAATGTGAGAAGCAGAATACATAAAATACACACAATACAAAAAATGCACAAAATGGAAAAGAAAAGGAGAGACACCGATATACGTGGTTCACCTAATGTAGGCTACATCCATGGTGAAATAACTAATCCTGCATTTTTCTCATCCAGTCTAACAAGAAGATACAAAATACAAGCAGTATATCCACTACTCTCATGCTATGTGAGCTACACACCTTTATTACAATTTCTTATCACACAATTCATGCACCAATTCTCATCTATTTTTAACTTCAGGATACTTCCCTCAAACTCCCGCCTGGGTCCAAAGCATGGATAAAAAATTGAGAGTGCTCTCAATGGAAGCGGAACGGAAGAGGGTGAGAGAGAGAGAGAGAGAGAGAGAGAGAAAGAGCCACACAAGTTTTTGTGGGTGCAGAACACCCTAATCTTCTATGTCATCCATATATATATATATATATGTGTGTTTGAGTAGTGTACATAACTGTGGTTAAGGTACAGTGGCCTTTAACTCCCACAACCTCCCACTTAAAGGCCAATGTGCGTTTAAGGGAGAACAACCCATGGATATACTATCCAATGCCCATCAATACATGACAATACTCAAACCACTGACTAGGTAGACTCTTCGCTACTAGCATATCTGTAGGGTTATCATCTGTATGAACCTTGACAAGCTCTATACGCTTGCCCTCAAGTACCTCCCTAATGAAATGGTACCGGGGACCTCAATGTGTTTGGTCTTTGCACGAAAGACCGGATTCTATGCTAGCTGAATAGCACTCATGGAATCACTATGCAATGTCGGTACACCTGTATGAATCCCCAAGTCTCCAACTAGCCGATCAAGCCATATAGCCTCCTTGCAACCCTTTGTGGCTACAACATACTCGGCCTCTGTGGTAGAGAAAGCAATGCACTTCTGTGCACGAGACATCCACGACACTGCACCACCTGCAAAGGTGAACACATAACCAAAAGTGAATCTCCTGCTATTCACATGCCTTGCATACTCTAAATCTGTGTACCCACGTACACACATCTCTCCTCTGCCAAAGCAGATACACATCTCCTTGGTACCCTTCATGTACCTCACTACCTCCCAATGCCTTTAGCCATATACCGACTAACAACTCCCATTGCAAATGCAATGTCCGGTCTAGAAGCTATCATAGCATACATAAGACTCCCAAGCGCTAATGCATAGGGAACCTTGGCCATCATGGCCCTCTCCTCATCTAATTTGGGACTATCTTCCTGACTTAATTTCACATATGGAGGCAATGGAGTACTTACTGCCTTCCCCCCCTCCATATTGAAATGCTACAACACTTTTGTAACATACGTCTTCTGTGAAAGCCAAAGGAGTTTTTTACTCTGGTCACGCGTGATGCACATACTAAGAATATGATCTGCAGGTCCCATGCAACTTGGCCTTCAATGCATCAAGCTCATAAGTGTTCTTGCTAGCCAATAGCAGATCATCCACATAAAGTGCCTGGAGTATCATGCTATGATCCTCCTTTAAAGCCCTTTTACTGTAGTGGCACTGATCAATCTCACTTTTAGGGTAGAGACAATGATCAATCTCAGTTCTTCTGAAACCCTGGGACCGAATGAAAGCATCAAACTTCTGATACCATTCTCTAGGCGCTTGCTTAAGACCATAGAGACTCTTTTTCAGCTCACAAACCAAATTCTCTTGCCCTTTTCTTCAAAGCCTTCGGGCTGTACCATGTAAATTTCATATTGTAGATCCCCATGCTAGAAAGTTGTCTTGACATTCATCTACATAAGCTCCATATCCTCTGCTGCCACAAGTCTAAGTACACATCTAAGTGTGGTCATCTTCACAACCGGGGACAATATCTCATCAAAGTCCACACCCTTCTCTTTCTTGAACCCTTTAGCAAGCAAATGGGCCTTGCACTTAGGCACATCATCACCTCTTACCTTCATCTTGTAGACCCATTTACATGGCAATGCTTTCTTTCCATGTGGTAAAGAAACCAAGTCCCAAGTCTTATTTTTCATGAGTGAATTCATCTCTGATTGCATAGCATACTCCCACTTACGCTGATCCTTGTGCATCATAGCCTCTCTATAGCAAGGAGTCTCCCCGTAACAATCAATAATCATCACATAGTCTTCCCCCGGAACAAATCTGTCAGGCAGTCTAGACACTCTAGCTGATATTCTCAAAGGCATTTCAGCTTGCTGTCCCGCTTGCATATCAGCCGCATTGGGCTCATTATTTCCATTAATAGATGACCCATCATGTGCCCTTGATTGTGTACTTGTGGGGATACCTGGTGACACCATTTCCTACACATTCGGTGCATGCACAGCTTGCTATCTATCAACATATGCGGGTGGATTCACATCTTGGAAAGTGTTTCTTCTTATTTCCACATCTTTCATGGGTGTCTTATGCATCTTCTTCTCATTAAAGACCACATCATGGCTTCGTATGATCTTCTTTGCTTCTAGATCCCAGAGACAATAGCCCATCTTTCCACTTTCACCATAACCCAGAAAGATGCATTTCCAAGATGCACACAACCTGTCTTTCCACTGTCATAAGTGGAGAACCATTCCCTATGGGGAGTAACATGGAATGAAGCACCGGAATCCAAAATCCAATCGTGAGAATATGCATTATCAGAATTAGTACGCAAGTCTGTAGGTAGACTAGACATGAAGAGAATGTCATTATCGCTATTATCAGTGACTGTGTTAATCTCCTCGATCTTCATTTTTTATTTGTCCTCCCTTGGACTCTCTTCCTTCTTATTGCACCCCAATTTGCATTCTTTTTCTTAACCTTTTGCTCTCTTTTCAACTTGTAGCAATTATTTTTCATGTGTCCCTTCTTGCCACAATGGTAACACTTAATGTTCCGTGCCCTGGATTTGCTATGATACTTCCCTCTTTCTTAGGACTTTCCCTTGAACTGTGATTGCTCCTTTGCACATTTAAGGCTGCATCCTGCTTGTTGTCATCCATAGACTTCCGTTTAATCTCCTCAGCCAACGAGCGATTCACAACATCATCAAACTTCAGTACTCCACGAGATGCAAAGTTACTGACAGTTGTATGGAAGGTATCCCATGAGGATGGCAATGAACATAAGAGGAATATTGCCTTAGTCTTTGCATCAAAATTCATCTTCTGAGCCTGAAGCTGGTTGAAATAATATTGAATTCATTCAAGTGTGAAAAGCAATGGAGACCCCTTCATATGCAGCTCAAATAACCTGTTCATGAGGTAAACTTTATTAGAGGCAATTTCCTTCTCGTAAGCGACACATAATTTTTTCCACAAATCTTCCGTAGTTTGCTCATTTACTACTGTGAAATAAACTGACTTTGCAAGATGAAGTCTAATAGTAGACTTTGCTAATGCATCCAACTCATTCCAATCATCCTCAAACATAGTTGTAGGATTAGCTGCTGCAATCCCTTCCAAGAATATGCTTCTTTTAAATAAGCACATCTCTTATATGTTCTTTCCATAAAGAAAAGTTTGTCCCATCAATCTTTTTAATGTTGAAAAACTCTTTTTCAGACATAGAAGAGGATGCCATGATGCAAATAAAGCAAAATCCCAAATGCTATTGCTTGCAAGAAAGAATCACACCAAATACCAAGTGCACCCAATTATGTCTGCCACAATGGAGGGTAATATCACCAAAAACTCAAAGCTCAAAGCATCAAAATGCATCTGACTCATGTAAATATACTATGCATCCATATGAGCAAATCTGGATAATTATGGGAGACTTCTCTTCAAAGAGTGTCAATGGCCACTTTTCCAAGCTATTGCATCTTGGTGCTCTTGTTGATGATGTGCCAGTTTTATTTTCAAAAGAATGCAAACAAATAATCAAGCCCATCACTGTCTAAAAATGCAAACAAATAATTAAGCCCATCACCGTCTGTAAAACGACGTCAATTATGGAGAAGCGTAATTGAACACGCACGATTCGTAACTTGGATCCTTGAAGACAACGACCCCGCTCCCATTGAAATAGCAATCTGAATCGTGTCGCCCTTAGCTTTGGTAGTAGCTATTAATTGCAAAGGAAGCTAGACGTAGCAATTGTCATGTTTGATTTGGTTGAATAGATGTACAATTTGTCTCCGACTGTTGACATGCCCAATTCAGTATATCTTGGAGCTGAGTTCGGCTGCGTCAGATTTAGCCACACACCATTGCTTCTTCGAGGCAATGCCGCAATGCTTGTTGTTATGTATCGTCAGAGTTCTCCCAAACTCAGTAGCCAGAAAAAGATTACAGAATCCTTTGACCAAAAATAGATGCGGCAGGCGGGTATATGACTACATAAAATGATATGGTGAAGAAATGTTCCGTCTGTGTACTCTAGAACAATGAAGTAGCTGGCAATGTATTTACCGAGAAGTCTAGCAGCTTGTATAGGTCGGTATTCATAGACTGAGGTGGCACGTCACAATTCACTGAATATGAATAAAAGCTCCAGCAGAGAACTAATCAGAGAGTTCAAGCCAACAGACGTTGAGAAATGTTGCATGAAGAGCAAGTAGTGCTATTACCATGTCGCTAGTCTTCATCCTAGAGTTTCAACCTTTTGTTCTATGGATTTGAGTAGCGTGAGCAACATCAATACTCAAATCAACAATAAACTCAGCACAGCTTATTACCAGTATGTGTGCAATGGAAGATTGTATGCAAAACACTGAGAACGGTACGTGAAGGTTGAATCCGTAGCCTACAATGCAAGAAATATTCAACTGGCAAAGAAGTCACCGATCAGTCTGAGCAATGGCAAAATGAGAATGCACAACCAGTAGAGACTCTAATAGCTCAAGGTAGATTGCAAAGCCAACAAGGAGATCCTGTCACATGAATGAATTGTGTAGAGAACTGGAAAACATGGCTACGAGAAATCAAGGCTCTGATACCACATGTTGGAATAGGAAGCTATGGTGGCTCGTAGATAAACATAGCTGGAGAGATGAAGAGAACCGACTGAATGCAAAAGATTGTGTGTTCTATTCATTTGAGAGGAAAGCCTCTCATTTTATAGAAAGAGAGAGAGGGTGGCCTAAATCATAGGCACCTCTCCTATATCAAAGGAAATCAATCCCTATATCATAGGGACTCCTAAATCAAAGGCACCTCCCCATGTGGGGGCCTTTGCATTACATCATCACTTATGTCATAGACTATGACACATCATAGCACTTAGTGTGTACACATACATGAGCATAGGACAAACCCTTGATCACACAATTCCCAACACTTACAATGTGGGGGGCGGGGGAATGGCAAAACCTAGTAGGAGGATGAGTAACAAGGGTGATCATAGTAGGCAAAGGAGGAGCTGAAGGTGTGAGAAAGGGATGAGGGGGTCAAGAGGCGGGCTGGTCTATCGGCGAAGAGGGGGGAGGGGGAGCAATAAAAGTCAACAGGAGCAATAGTCGTGAACGAGAGGGGAGCAAGGGCAAGCACAATATTGGGCTACAGTGGGGGAGG
Organism: Dipteris shenzhenensis; assembly: GCF_047967505.1. Lineage (NCBI taxonomy): Eukaryota > Viridiplantae > Streptophyta > Polypodiopsida > Gleicheniales > Dipteridaceae > Dipteris > Dipteris shenzhenensis. The sequence goes on from NC_141600.1 coordinate 19,195,033, forward strand.
CAAAGCCTACCCTATGTCCTAAGGCACTACTTGTGATGGAGGATCAAAGAACTCCTCCAAGCTCTAGAGAAATCGACTGCTCGGGGTGAGGAACCCCCAATTTCCCTCCCTACGGAGAATCTTTTCATTGAGATCCCATCCTACCAAAGGCCCGTGTCCTTTGGTTCTTTGCTACATGCTTGTCTTGCTCCTTGTGTATTCTTAAGTACATGGCATGGCCAATAAAGACTTTAGTTGCACCTTCCATCATTATAAAAACAAGTGTGAGCGCTAACGTAATCAAGAAGGTTTGCTTTTTAGCAAACAAACCTCAACTTTCTTGCCCTCCACTTTAGTCCGAACCCCTACCCTCTACCCTCTTGTTGAGACCCTAGATCTTACCTCCCCTACCCTCTTGTTGAGACCCTAGAGGTAGATCTTACCTCCCCTACCCTCTTGTTGAGACCCTAGAGGTAGATCTTACCTCCCCTACCCTCTTGTTGAGACCCTAGAGGTGAGAGGAGGGACAGCTTGCAGAGTGTGGACAGCAAGCGGCCCATCCATCTTTAGGAAATATCTTGCAATTGAAGGCACCTCCCACCAAGGTCTCCAGAATATTAGGGCATCCATGTCACAATCAACCTCACCCTCAAGACTCCGTTTCTAAGAGTACCGAGGCTATTGTGGTCAAGTATAGTGCCAAAATAGGCCCCAATAGCAATAGAAGACAAAATAGAAATGCACCCCTTGGGGGGGCCTAGGAAGCACAACGTAATGGGATACTTGGTACATGATGTGTCATCTTCACGTCTTCCGTGGAACCAAGGAACGAAAAAGAACCAAACAAGATCCAAGGTAAACTGGACTCTGCTCCACCAAATCTTTGAGTGATATCCAAGAAGCTAAGCTAGGTATTAAAACCCCCCTCCCATACATGGTGTTTTCCTCGCCTGGAACCAATCTCAAGCCTATAGGGTGAAGGGCAACAATGCACCCCACACTACTCGAAGGGAATAGCTTTGTTGTTTGTCCATTGGGGACGCAGAGATCAAGATGGTTGAGGTTGTCAAGGGTGCTGCCATGTGAGCCCCTCTTAGCCAAACCAAGTGGTCTTCCTCTCTGTCAACAAAACCGCCACCTAATGGCAAGAGAGAAAAGAGGGGAAATGAAAATGGAAAAGGGGGGGGGAGGTTGTCGAGGGTGCTGCCATGTTAGCCCCTCTTAGCCAAACCAAGTGGTCACCTTCTCTGTCAACAAAACCGCCACCTAATGGCAAGAGAGAAAAGGGGGAAAATGAAAATGAAAAAGGGGGGGGGAGAGGAAGAAGTCGTCCCAACAAGTTCATAATAATAACAATGATTTTTTGGTCGTTGGCTTGGTTGTTTGCAAGTTGAGTGGGCACACAAAAACCAGAGGCAAAAATAGGGGGCTGGTAAAATGACAAAAATCAGCAAAACGGGCAAAAATAGGGGGCTGGCGCAGCCCAAAAAGGGTGTCAAATGCACTTGTCTAACTGCTGAAAAACCCTTAGCAAGGCCAAGGATAGACGGAGCCGAAGGGGGCAAAGGCCCCTTGTGAGAAGGGAGGGTGTGTACGAGAACCAGCCCAACACAGGCCCAAAAAACGGGCTGAGAACCAGGGAGGCAAGGGCAGGGGAAAGGAACTGGAAAGAGGGGATCAGGAGGGGAAGAGAGGTAGGAATTAAGGGAAAGAGAGGAGGGGCTTGTCGGGGGGGGGGGCGGGAGGTGGGGGGGGCAAGAAGAAAGCTAGGAGGGAGATGGTGCACGAGGGGAAGAAACATAAGGGGTGGGGGGGGAACAGGGGGGACTCGGAGGGAGTATGTGGAGCATGCAGCCAGAGCCCTTTAGATGTGCACAGCTGCTCCGTCTCAACATTACAGTGCAATTAATTCTTAATAACATCTGAACAAATTTATGTTCAACCTCCACAGGGTGTCAATAGTACTATGTTATCAGCTTATTGGCATCACTTGAATGGCAAGTCAATTCATGCCACTGACACATGTCAATTAACAACATTTATTTTGAGCTGCATGCTGCCAACAGAAGGATGGGGATAAGGGCACTAGTGCCGTCTTCATGGTTAAACTCCATGTTGAAACTTTGAGGCTGTATAAGGACAAAGTAGTCATTCGAAGGGAGCAGGGAATTTCAAATAAGCAGACATTCAGAATTTCTGCAAATCAAGACATGTTTTTTACTTTTGAAATTTGATTACATTTAATGAAAAAGTTGGGGGTATGTATCAAATGGCACATGTTGGGCCTCACCCTTCAAACAGGCCCATCGGTATCAAGCTTTCTTGCCTCGTGACATGTCTCACCACATTGTTAACACTCAATGGGAGGAACAAAATCCTGTTTAAACTAATCCTAAAGGCCACACACAGTAAGTGAAATCAAATTCAGATGAAAAACAGAACACAAATTGCATGTAGTGCTAACTCTTTAAAAAGGTATAGAAAAGAATTGCATCTCCTTTTTGCATGACCGAATGCCTAAATAATAATTTTGATGCCCACATATGTGATGGCACAGATAATGATAAGCTTTACATAATCACCTTTTGCATGATCAAATGCCTAAATAATAGTTTTGATGCCCACATATGTGATGGCACAGATAATGATAAGCTTTACATAATCATGACTGAAAGTAAAAGCCACTCTCAAAATGGACCGCCACAGGGGGGGGGATTATATATTCCAAATGGCATATGTTAAGCCCACCTAGCTGGACAGTTGAAAAAGTAAAATCACCCTCCAAACAAGCCCACTGGTATCAAGCTTTCTTGCTTGGTGGCAAGTCTCTTCACACTGTCACACTAAACGGTGGAGCAAACTTGGTTTGAACTAATCCTTAAAGATCACATACTTAAAGATCATATTAAAGATTTGTACGCAGTGCTAACTTTTAAAAAGGTATAGCAAAAAGTTGCATCTCCTTTTGTGTATGAACAAAGTGCCTTAATAATAATTTTGATGCCAAAATATGTCATGGCAAAAACAATAATAAACAGCCAAAGCTTATTACATAATCGTGACACTAAGAACACACAAGTATTAACAGCTGCAAAAAGAGGGCAAAATCACTCTCAAAAATGAGTGCCCAACGCAACTGTCGAGAATCAAACTTCCGTGTCTTATAGCCGGGTTAATGTTTCCCCAAAATTTTGGTTAAATGGGCTTTCAAGGATCTTCGGTATAACAAGGAAAAGAAGCATGAAGATTCTCCAGTACAGATCATAAAACACAAACATCAGTTTTGAGTGGTTCAGTCCCAGTGCATAGTACAGCAATATCTTCGAGACCAATTTCCCACTACAGCCTAAGCAGAAAACCAGGTACGTTGTCTACAAGAGCAACTGTACTTGAGCCACTTGTCTAGAACAGTGGCTAATAATCGAACTATGAGTTGACAACATATGGATGCATACATGCTTGACAAACATGCACATCCAAGAACCACTTTTGTCAAGTCAGAAACCCTTCCAATATAGCAGAAGCCACAACTTCTCACCAATTTATGCTGACTCTGTCCAGAATCTCAAACCACTACGGGAACCTCAAAACTCAAGAGAGGTGCCACAATTCGCCACCCTGTCCTTAGAAGTTAAACTGTTTTGCAAAGCAGTACAGCCTGTTGCCACAGCATATTCCTAGGCAAATCCACAGATTGAAAACATTTGCGCAGGCAAATGTATAGTTATAGGACTCAGCTGACCATCTGCATCTGAATACATTTCGTGTTACAAGCTCTGACCCAAAGATACGCTAGTTTCAAGCCAGGCTCCTCCGTTATGTGCCATAGCAGTTCTGAAGAGCACAAACTGTGGTACCTTGCGTCACAATACAAAAAACCTGTAAATAATCCTCAGGCTGTCAAGTTTCAGTTGACTGACCTAGTATAGAACAAATATTGCACAGGTACCACCAGCATGTAGGACATGAAAAAGATTTTTTGTAACCACAACAATCCTCCAGCTCTGTGGATACTATCCCATTATTTACAATCAATCTAAATCTTTGATGTGACAAGGTTGGCAACCATCCATAACCTTTGGAAATCCTATTTACAATTCCCGGAACTACAGTGGTCCCCAACCCCTGAAATATAAATGCTGCCCATGCTTAAGAGCAGTCATTCTCTGTGCCACTGCCTTGTTTCTTATATGCTGGTTAAAACTCGCCATTTCCTATCATTGCCTAAGTTCAATAGCTGCTCGACCAATTTAGTTGTCCACGCTGAGGTTGCTGATACAGTACACCCTGAGAGCCTGCACCAACAGAGCCCAATGCCTGTGGCTGCTGAAGCAATTGATGGGTACTTGGGCCAGGAGCAGATTGAGAGGGATGATACAAACTTGCATAACCAGTCGCAGGGTGCGCATGGCCAGGTTGTGTATGTGCATAACCTGCATACTGGCCTTGACCTTGCAGGTTGTAATATGAATTAGTCTGCATTCCTGTGATGTCCCGAGACAGAGGTGCCTGGACCCATACAGCAGAACCCTCTCCCTATTTGATCAGCCAAAGAAGTCTTTCTCAGAGCTTAGACAACAACAAGAATATTTTCTTAAACAGAAATTTTGCAATCTAGAGAGATTATAAAAGCATTGATATAGAGCAAAATTGGATACAAAGAGTCTTACTTGTTGACTCGGAATGTACAAGTTATTTTCTTTATACTGTGATCCAACAATATCGTCATAGCTTGAGGCACTGCCTGCCGTTACAGCTGGGTTGACAGCTGCAAAACCTGGGGTAGCAGCACCAAAGCTTCCATAGCCTGTAGCCACTGCAGCATGTGGTGCATTGACTACGCCTGTTCCAAGCTTATATTGACCTAGAGGATATTTCACAGTAGGATTTCCTGCAGGAGGATAAGCTGAACCCCCAGGAGCATAGCTAGTACCAGCAGGAGGCTGAGGAAAGCCATTGTTCCCTGTGAAACTGTGCTGATACGGGGTGTGCATATATGTGTAACTAGGAGGTACGTATCGGTACCCAAACATGTTAGTAGCAAATGGTGAAATTGCCACACCTGCAGGCTGAGCAGGGTAGGCATGTAACGGTAAGGGCTGCTGAGCCATTGCTAAAGTCGTGTGCGCAATACCAGCAGTTTGTGACAGCTGCCCAGCAGGAGGACCACCAGATGATCAGTTCCCATTCTGAGTATTTATAAAGGCACAAAACGATTGCAAGCACAATAAAAATATCACATGTATCAAATGAAACAAAAGTCAACAATCCCACTTGCCTCTTTGGAAGAGGGAAGAGCCTGCCCAGTCATTAAGGAAACATTACCACCCAACTTGGCTGCAATGTTTGTGGAGACAAACTGGTAGCGAGCATCAGCATCAGAACCTGGTCGGAAAGCTGGACTGTAGTAGTTGGTGGTTGGATCCGAAAAAGGTTGCTGTTGCCCATACATTTCACAGAGTTACAACAAATCATAATCACAAAACAGTCTCAATGATAAACAAGGTGATTTCAAATCCAGCAGCCATACCACAAAACCCAGCAGTCGAGAAACCTCTTGAGGCTGTGACTCTCCAGATTCATATGGGTACTGAACTTGAGGCATCAATCCAAACCCATGGTAGCTTGGTACACTAGGCAGGTATGAATAATGTTGACTTTGCTGTGTGACTGGTTCAGGCTTGGAAATCTCAGGTTGCGACACAATAGCGGTTGGCATGCTCAGCAGCACATCATTGCTGGTGCTCAAGGTCTCCACGGCTGTAGAAGTGCTCTGCTGAGAATAACTTGGTGCGGTGGATACAGGAGCTGAATCTGTCATGCTGCAAAAGGAGAAATTATCAACATGATGAACGCAACCAGACCAAGCACACTCCAGGAGTATAAACCTACAAGAACACCAATAATATATATCGTAAAACAAACCTCGAAATGCTTGGCTGCTCAGACAGGACCTCCTCAGTTGCAGGATTTTCAACAGAAACAATGCTCTTGTCATCGTCCAAACCAAGCCCTGTTGTAAAATTGCTTTCGAAATTGGCCCCAAAACTACCAAAGCTCAAGCCTGTCCGCTCTGCCTCAGGAACCCGAAGGTGGTTTGGGATTATCACAGCTTGATCCTCCTGTAAATCCAAGCCCTGAAGCTTTGAACTCGCAACAGCAAGCGCCTCGGTACTAACTGGTGAAGACACAGGTGGAGAGGACCTGGCAGCTTCAGCTGCCAGTGGTTTTTCAGGGGATGCTTGACTCATTGATGCAACACTCACCGCAGGGGGTTTCGGCTTCCACTCCAGTCCAGATGCTGCTGCATTCAAGAGAAAGGAAGCCAAAGTTTCAGAAGCAGCCACCAAGAAAAGAGCTAGGGAAAAAACTAAAATCATAATAATTGGGAAAGAAATGTCTAATGCATACCTCTCTGAGTGCCAACAGGCTGCTGTTGGGCCTGATATGAAGCTCTTGTGGTATAATGATTACCGAGATATGGCCTGGTCCCTGATGCAGCCACAGTTCCCAATGATTGTTTCCGTTGAGTTTCAGAGCTCCCACTGTTTGCTGTCTGAGGTCGAACAACAGGACTGTCGTGGTGACCTCCTGCCGGAAGCTTGCCTTCTGTGATCGAAGTTGTATTACCTAGTGTTCCCATGGTCATTGGAGAGCTTTGAATAGAGTTCAGGGAAGACACGTTTACTTCAAGAGAAAGCTGTTGACCTTGCTCCTCACATGCTCTACGATTCTCGATTGCAACTACTTCTTGCTTTATAGAAGCCACATTGCCAGAAGAAACAAGCGATGAATGAACAGCAGAATCCATTGATGGCGGAACAACTACTGCTTGCACATTAGAACTCGAAACAGTGCTTGCCACCTTTGACACCATTGCAGAGCTGAAAGAAGATATTGGGCTACTTGATTTGGTATCTGCCTGTGTGGCACGCCCAGACACTGGGGTCCAATTTCCACGGGACCCTTGAGATGCGCGTGTGAAGGACGTGCTTCCATTCGCCATACCAGCTGACCCGAAAGAAGCTGCAGCATTGCTGTTACTAATACTATCAAACCAAAAGTCCAATCAACAAACAGAACGCCAAAACAAGACGCACTTGTGAGCAAATCGGGAGAAACAGAAGGAGCCGAACGTGATGTCTCCTGCTAAAACTACCTCCACAAGGCCAACCAATGACACAACTACTACTGAGACCAAGATCACCAATCTAATAAAAGTAGGCAATCACCTTGTCCCCGAGATGCTTGGCCTGGATTGACTGTGCAGCTGAGACGATGAGGATGAATTAGTGCTTGTAGCCCGATATACTTGGTGATTGCCATTTTCCCTTGCGTAAGTAAACGGGCCTCGACCACCTCCACCAGAATCTGTAACGCTCACAAGATTCCGAGATGAGTACATCCAATTAGAACCAGCAAACCACTCAATTTAAAAATACAAGCCTCCAAATTCAGAGAATCCAGTAAGCCAAGTCAAACTTGACCCTTACCTCCCATGGTGTAGCGTGGTACATAATTACCCCTTCCCCCACCACGATCAATCCTCCCACCTCGTGCAGATGGAGCAGGAAATGACCTTGACGGAAGTTCCACCAAGTCCTTGGTTTCCCCATTCTGAACCAAGATCAATTAACAAAGAAGTTCAGTCTTCCTAACTTAGTTGCAGGTTGCATTAAAAAAAGTGGTTTTTTGCAGGAAAAAACAAATCTAAAGAATGCTCATGTTATCATCAATACGCAAAACATGAGCTGCTGCCTCTGCATTTCTGAATCTCTTGCATAAAATCCTTACTAAGGAAGAGACAAGAAGGCATGCAAGCACTAGAAACGCACACCCCACACACACAAGAAGACGTGCGTGCGCGCACGCAAGAGAGAGAGAGAGAGATTGCTCTTACAAAAATCCATTCTAAATGTAGAATCTAAAAGACAATGCCAGACAGATTTTGTGTAAAAACATCAAGAAAACACATGGACCATGCAAAACTGTGGCAATTCCATACCTAAAGGTGGCCGAAGCTAGTAAAAGGCTGCACTATTAGTTCAAATGGGGAGTGCATGTGTTAGACTACCTGTATGTTGGAGTAATATTTGAACATGTACGCCTATAGCTTTTGGTGCCATGTTGGAACACGCAGCAGAAAACAAATCGCCCACAAGTTCACATTTGAGAACTCTAGATCCTACTCCGTACATGAAAATGTAAACCATGCTCAGATCTGGAATAGACAGCAAGGTATGACAAACAATATCTGAAATAGAACGTCCAAAAGAGGACCCAAAATGCATTACAAAATGGTGCACTCCCAAACACATTACGTTCTCGCCAGGATGCTGAATCTGAAGCCACAAAGGTGTAGCCCTAATCTGCTTCTCTCTCTCGCTGCAGCACCCCTCTGTTGATGAATTCGGTTGCTATAGGAAGAGCCCAAAACTCTTGTCAGCTTCCCTTCTACACTTCTCGTAATCTGCTCACTGCCTGAGTCCTTCACACATGTTAGGGTCTGCTAAACCTTTGCCAGAGCCTTGCTGCACCCTGCTGCTGCCTCTAGTCCACCTTCTCTAGTCCCTGGTTTGCACTTCTGATGGCTGAATCTGGGCTGACTACTGTGCCCTTACTGCTGCCTTCTCCTGCTCCTTCTAGCACCAGGGAATGTACTCCTGAGGGCTGTATTGCAGCCTGTAGTACTACTGACCCCCCACCTTATATATGGACTAGTTGCCCAGACCTGGTCAACTGACCTGTAGCCCAATGTGGACTGGCTGACTGGATCTGTTGGCTGGCCAACCCAGTCTATGGACTGGCTGGGTCTTTGAACATTCCTGCAACCCACACATAGGGCTGTTTGCTGAGGACTGTGTGCTCTCCCTCCAGGCCTATAAGCAGCCCTAATGAGGGAAGTTCCATGGCAGCCCCACGTAGCCTGTTCAGCCTGTTGTGGAGGGTACTATCAACCTAAGAAGGATATCTGTATGCTGTCCATGAGGCAGCCTGTGCATGGCATCCTCTCCCTTCCCCTATTCCACTATAGTTTGCTCCCCCATGCTCTCCTCATTTGGGGTCTTACAAACAGGAAGTTGGCCCTATTTCTCTGGCACTATAATGGTGTAATTATGACGATGTTGTAGAAAAGGGTTACTAGGGTAGATTTAGAGAAAGGGTAGAGCTAGCAAAAGGGAGAGAAAGAGGAAAAAGGAGTTGAGAGGAGAAGGAAAGGGGAGTAGGAGGGGGAGAGAGAGAGAGAGAGACGTATTAACGTCTTCTGGAGGCCTCGCGGGCCTATGAGACAAAGTAGAATAACAAAAGTAACCCGTACATCCCACTTAGGGCTGAAGCAAAGGGCTCGCTAAGGCCCCTTGCAAAGTACTACGCACTAAGCTAAAACAAATGCAACAAAGAGCTAGTACACAAACTCAAGATCGAAATACATAGCCCCGTGCCAAGATGGCTCTCCTATGAGCTGTGAAACATATCATATCTGAGTCTGCCGGGTCGTGTCTCTCGACGGTGGGGGTGTGGTCTCCATGATCTATGCATCTGACGGGCCATGTCAATAGTGACCGGTCAGGCGATCCTCCCTTGAATATGGTTGTGATGGGCTGGACCTCCATCGTGCGTGCCCTGGTCCATCTTTGCATCTCTGGCTGCGTCTCTCATCGTCGCCATCTCGTCTCGCTGACCACTTGACTAGTACCTTACTAAATGATTTCCACAGTCAACTTTCTCAAAAGTTATATAGCGCTGTAAACTAATTTGCCAGGTGCACTCAATTCTTCTAAGGTTCCTGCAGGAATTCACATGGATTCTGAGAGATTCTAGTGCAAAAACTACCCTATAGATTTTATATTGAATCCCAAATCTGAAAGAAGAGTCGGTTTACTTGTGCATGATAGTGTATGATTTTAACACTAATTCTGATCCTAGGCGGTATTAGAATCTGAACATTCAATTGATGTTGAATGTGATTTACTCGTTCCTTTTTAAAGTCTTGATATCTTTTCTGCAATTTACAATACTATAACAGATTCTCCTACTCAAATCTCCGATGAGAATTGAGTAGTAAATTCAGAATCAAGTTCTGAATTTATTCAGAAGAGAGTGAATTCGATACTTCTTCATTTACAATGCATAGTGAACGTCATGATTCCAAAATTCCTTTGAAGGGATACCTTACAGAGACTACCATTTGGAATCAAATGAAGGATTGCCAAGTATATATATACCTTTGTAAGACTAGAATAAGTCCAATCATACAAATTTATATTTTTTGTTGATCAAAAATCCACACAGAAAAGAAAAGAGAAAATAAAAGAGAATATGAAAGAGAAGAAAAAAGAGGTAAACAAAAACTTTTAAGAAACACAGAAGGAAGACATACTTAGCAAGCAAAGCAACACTTACGTCGTCATCAGTGCCCAAGCATAAGCAGCTATATTGGGTTTCTAAAGACCCGCGGAGTCTCTTGGGCAAACCCAGTGCAAAAGAGAAAGAAAACAAGAAATAAAGAAGAAAGGAAGCAAGTGACTAAGCGAAAATAAACAAGCAACTCAAGAAACAAAATCTTCCAAAAAACTGGAATATCGTTCTCTCTCTCTCTCTCTCTCTCTCACTCTCACTCTCACTCTCACTCTCACTCTCACTCTCACTCTTATTTAAAACATAAAAAGCTAAATGGTCCTTTACACTTATGTATTGTTTCCTACAAACTGTCAAAAATACATTTCTAACTTAGAAAACACAAGCATACTCAAACAAAACTCTCTTTTGAAACTAAAAGAAAAACGGGCTATTCAGCTCCCCGCTTTTTATTTTCAACTTATGTTCAATCATTCTAAACATACTTAAGGCAGATACACCATAGATAAAAGACTTCATATTTAAGATTGTGCGTACTTTTTTCATTATTTTCCTTGGATTATACCTCTTGTGTAATAGTAAAGTGATCAAATTACTACATTGAGTGATAAAAGACTCCTTAGTTGTACAAAGGCGGGAAAATCTATGGAATTGGGAAGAAATGACTCCATATTTTGCCAAATCAGAAATGTTTGAGTCAATGTGAGGCATTTGTAGAATGTGTGGGGCCTGGCCTATATGTATAGGCCAAGAGCTCATTATGTTCAAGGAGTGCTCTCCTCCAGACATTGACCTGCTGGCCTAGGAGCAACAGCTAGAGGAAAGGGCATGTGGTATGGGACGCATGTCTAGACTTCGAGGCTGGCTGGCACTCTGCAGTGATCTAGACCTCTAGCTCGGGGGTGGCTCAATGTACTAGGCCTATGGTCGGGAGGTGAGCTGCTAGCTCCAATCCTTATGGGTTGTCTACCGGAGTGTCCTGTGCTTGTTGGACTCTGGCTTGAAGTAAACGATTAACAAAAGCAATGGACCATGCAGCCGCCAAAGCATCATGCCCTTTTGATGATTAAATACATCAATTCACGCTCAATCAAAACATGCATGCAACCAAAAACACTACAAGCTGATCCTGCATGCAATCACTCACATCACAAGCAAATCTTGCATGTGATCATTCAATCATTAGATAGCCTAATTTTTTGGAAGGCCAAAATTGTAGTACACAATTGCTTGCACGATTGAAAGAGCACTTACAAGATTGCCCAAAAAATTGGCTATACACAACCCAATAGAGTATTTGAATCGATTTGCAGATTCTCTGAGTAGTCAAATCAATTTGCAGATTCTCCCCTTTTATTGAAGGGACAAAGATAGCCCTTATCAACGAAATTACAACTCCTAACACTAGCCAGTCGTTTCAATTATGATGTGCCTTAGAGCAACTTCAAGGAGCAGCTCCAAAGCCATTCCAAAGTTGCATGAAGCTTCTTCTCATCTCATGATCCTTAGGCTTATTGTTTCGTTGAAGGTAGTCAAGGACTTTTGGCCCTATTCAATGCAAGATTTGAAGCCAATTCTTAAGGTTTGATCATTCCATATAGTTCTAGAGTCCCATAAATCAACTTCAACTCAAGCATGGAGTTGCCTTCACAATTCTGTTTGTCCATCCAAAATTTATTCGATTCCTATGCATCTGCCACAGCCACAGAGGAGAGCACTCCTCAGACCCCTAATAATGAGCTCCTTGCCTATACTTATAGGCCAAGCTCCCCAACTATCTGTAGCTATGGACCAATACTTTAACATGGAAGAGTAAGGTAATTTTACTTTACTTTGTAGCCCCCTTTGCCAAGTATAGCTCAGCCATGCCTTGCCTTTAGCATGCTAGCTCTATAAAGAGGATCAAGACCTTAACTTTTGTAGCTCTAGTCTCAACCCTAGGTTATTCCTAGCCCCGATTAAGACCACGTTCTAACCTTAGATCTAATCCTAGGTCCCAAGTTAGTCAAGCTTAGTCAAGCTTAGGCTAGTCATGATGTAACAAAATGTGATGAACTGCACAACATCTTCATTATAGCTATAGTATTTGGGCTCGAGCAATATAGTTTGTGCTTCCCCACGGACCCATGGTCTTGTTGATATAGGCAACCCATCCCTATATACAATCATCAAGGACAAGTAGAGACACAAAAGAGAATACTATGAGGTTTTTGAAACCAGCCCATGTATAGGGCATATGATGAATTCCTCATCTTTCTCCACCAAGTCTGGCCATGGTCTTCCAAGTGCATGTCATCTTAAATAACCTTGTTCTTATCATACGTTAGATGAAAGTCATATGACAAATTCTTCTCGCTCATTATGTTCCCTTGTCTTACCTTTGAAACTCTGGATTTTTTACTTCTCTTTCAAGTCTCTACTAAATATGTGTCCAACATTAACCTTCCATTAGCCTCCTAAATCCATGTGCTGGTTGTGTCTGTACTTTCCTCACACAAGCCTTGGGATAATATGTACATCTACGTTGTGCTTGAGCCAATCTAGAGTTGGGGTGGGAAAAGGCTCGTCCAAGACCATTCAGACGAGGCTGGGATGTGCCAAATGGCAATTATGACGACTAGTATGCATGTGAAGCATTGAACGACCCAATGGCATCTGATAAAGTCATAAGTGGGAGTGACTTGTAACAAATATTGCATGATGCATGCTTTGAGTCCTTTGAGCATTTGAATAAAATCTTTTTGCAATAGTACTATCAAAATGTGAAGACCTCTACACCATTACTGTGCCCACCTACTAAATCATCATCCTACATAGAGCTTTGCTCTTCAAAACTGTCAAGCCCACCATCTTCATCATGTTGGCTGTCATTTCTATGTTCCACTGTGCACTCATTTAAACAAAACAGATCATGCACACCAAATCCCTGGAATTTCTTTACCTGCTGTAAGGCTAACTTCCAAGGCATTCTGGCACCTTGTAAGGCCTACATTATTCATGTGGACTGGAATTATCCCAAGAGTAAGGAGCAGTCTAAAGATTATGTATCTAGCTGTCATCATTGCAGCTCGGAATCCTTTTAACTTTGTTCATTCAGCCACATTCTGTGTGCTCAAAAGTCATGTTTATTATTGTCTTTTTGCTATAAACACCTTTTTGTCATGATTGGATGTGTTACATGTAAACAGGAACACAATCCCTCAATCATAACTATATATATAGATATAACTCTGCTAAAAGTTTCAGTTCTACAAACTCATCGACATGCACTCCTAGCACTGCAATCATAGCAACTAAGTACCCTAAGTCATGCTGCTGGTTCATGTGCGACCCTTTTTGCTCAAAGAGTTTCTATTGTTGTGCTGCATGGCCAGGACCTGAAAGCATTTTCATGTCACAATATTCACCAGTATTAAATGACTTCGGCATCCCATGCATGACTTTGGTCGGTCTTCTGAAATGCCCCACAATTTTCCTCTGCATGTGGCTATACATGGCAGAAACTGTCATTGCATCTGTACACAACCTGAGGGCACTATTCTGGAGTTCTGTTTTTGCATTTTTAGCAAGACCAAGAGATGCCTGTGTGGAAGGTAATACAAATGAGCAGTAGTGAAGGTGATACCGATGAGCAGTAGTGAAGGCCGTAAGTTAAGTTAGAGCTGTGGCCATGTTCCTCACATCCAGGGCTCCCTTAACCGGATTAGGTATATACTACCCCTTGTAGTTAAATTAACCCTAGTTGGCTAGCACGTAACAGTACTTGACCTGGCCACTTTAATTGAAGGCACAATAACTGTCCTTGGCAGCCTGCACAAAACCCTGATGAAATTGAAAATGAAAGCGATGAAAACTTGTAGAAGAAGATAGCATCAACAGAATAACTACTGCAAACATATCATGAACCAAAACCTAGTACTTGAACGATCCAGCGAGGTATTCTGAGGGGTACATTTAGACCAACCTGCACGCCCTTACTCTTATCTGAATATGGGGACTAATCCGGAAACATTAGCATTGTAATCTCCGCTGAAAGGGGAATGTGTTACTAACCTCTTTCTTCTTGTTCCGCTTCCGCTTGACCTCGTGAAAAGTATCTGCAGTTGCAGTCGCAGCTTTAGCATCAAAAGTCTAATCCAAATGTCTATTTTGTTCTCTCTTGAGCTCAGTCGGAACAAAAAAAGAAGTAACTGAGACAGCACACAGACAGTGGAAAGCCTAGGAGAGGAAAAGAACGTAGCCCGTGCCAGGGATATAATAGGTTTCAAGAACGATTGGCGTGTAACGAAATCCTACAAAGGAGGGGATTTTCAGGGTGAAGCGCCAAACAACTTGAAATACGCCAAAAGCGAGACAATACGCACGGATTCAAGAGACGAAAGACAGCAAACAGGAGGGAGGAGAGAAGAAAAGTGCGAGCACCCTGCGTTATGAGTTTCTGCACGGTCTCGTTGGGGTCCATGTTACAATCCTTGAGAGCGGCGTAAATCTCGTCATCGGAATGGTGTTTGACGATTTCCTTGAGGCTTTGGACGACTTTCTTGGCAGTGGAAGGGATGGAGGGGAGGGGGGGGGAGGGGGAGGAGGAGACGCGGGGGACGGAGGTCATGGCGAAGCGATGAAAGGCAGAGGGGAGGAATGCAGGCGCTAGGGCACACAAAAGGACTTCAAAGACGAAGAAGAAGATGATGAGCAGAGAGAGGATTTTTGAGCTACAGCTATTCACAGCCAGAATGCTAAAACCTGCCGGTTTTTTTTTTTTTTTTTTTTTTGGGGGGGGGGGGACATTCATCAAGAGGGTTTCTTTTGCCCCTCACACGTCATCCCCTCCAGATGCATGCATGCATGCATGCCTACCCATCGCCCATCGCCCGTGATTGGTTCGCCTCGTGACTCATTCACGTCATCCTCTCAACACTCTCGATTGCTTCGAGAGGAGACAACCCGTTCGTGCAATGATTCGCTCAACAGGATGCATGTCATCCTCCCCTACCACTGAATTTCACATAGGCCCCTCTCGATGTCATTCCTAAGCTAGCTTCAAAGAATACCCCTTTGTGCAATCATGACTTAGCTCACCCTCTCCCATCAAATTGACACCTTTAGTATCATGACCAACTCTAAAATGTGATGAGGCTCTATCAGTGGCCACCTCATTCCCCCCCCCCCCTAAGAAAGTGGCCCCCTCATTAGGTTGTAGATGACTTCAAACGCACTCGCCCCACAAGTCCAATGCATGCATCACGTGTTTTAGTATGGAACAAATATCATGACACTATATGATTTAAACTCTGACTCATTGAATTAGCTTGAATCACTACATTCACAACAAACATGGCCAAAATTTTTACCATGAGAGCCAAAGTGTATTTATTGAACATGATTAGGGCTACTTTACTCAAAATTTGATTACAATTAAGGTTCAAAAAGGGTTAATTTTTTTAATTAACAAATTATTTAGGTGATCAAGCTTTATAAGGCCCATAAATTTTCAAAAGTATAAACAAATTCAATCGTTCCTCAATTTATTTGCAATACCTACATAAGAGTTTAAGAGGAGTGTTAGCCAAGATGGAGGTAATACATGGGGAGAGAGGGAGCAACTACAAGGCTTTGAAGAATAATCCATCTTTAAGGCTTTGAAGAATAATCCATCTTTTGTGTCTTTACATGCATCTGTTTTTTAAAGCTTTGCACCATAGAGTCAAACGATTGCATACATGAGCATGGATATGTATGCACATACATTTGATAAGCACTTGGTGGTATTTGGAGGAAAGCTTCGTATATGTGTTGCATATAAGCATTCTCAAAGCACTCATTTCCTAACCATGTTGCACCAAGGGCACCCTAAAAAGCATTTGCCCCAACACTGCCTCAAGGATGTCTGCTTCTTGAGTATACTTTTGTCAATAAAAATCATCTCTGAGGAGTGAAGGCCATTTTCATGGATGATAATAGTTAAAACATTACTTAAAATTGAGCTCTATAGTTGAATGAAAAATGTTAAATGCAATGCTCCAACTGATAGATCTGTGCTTAAAATCATGCTTAACAATTGAATAGCAATTTAAAATGGGAATGCAAGCCATTTACTATTCATGATAGCAGTCATCAACACATTGTTTATAGTTATGCTAGACAATTATATGGCAATGCTAAAATGTAAACTCTCAAGTTTCATCTAATAATTGAAAATGACTTTACACTTGAAGACTATAATAGTTTAATCCTTTACTCTAAATATTGGAATTTTGTGCTTGGCAATTGAATGCCAACAGTCCAACATCGGGGGGGGTTTGCAACCATTTTTGTGCCCCCACCACTAGTTTTAAGCCCCAATATGTGGCCCAAAAATGATCAAAGACCCCAATGCGAGTAAAAATAGTGTGGGGGTTAAAGGCCACTGTAGCTTAACCCCGATTATGTACAATACTCAAACACATATATAAATGAATGACATAGAAGATTAGGGTGTTCTGCAATTACCCAAACTTGTGCGGCTCTCTTCTAGCTCTCTCTCTCTCTCTCTCTCTCTCTCTCTCTCTCTCTCTCTCTGTTTCGCTTCCGTTGAGAGCACTCTCAATCCGTATAAGAGCCCGGGTGGTCTATCTGATGCTTGTGGGTGATCTAGTTGAGCCCAGGAGATCATCCTACATCCATACAGCTGTGTGGGTGGCATTTGCAGCTTTGTGGAAGCTAGTGGGTGCTTGTTTGAGCTACCCATGTGATATTTGAACCTTGTTAGACTTGTTGGTGGTTTTGGAAGTCTCTGGACTGGTTTTTCAAGCTTTTGGGTGGTTTTCTAAGCCAAAAATGTGGTTTTGAGAGCTAGTGATAAATTTCTTGTCTGGTGTGTTGGAACTCAAGTTTGAAGCAACCCTTCGCAGATCTATTAGTTTTGGTGGACTCATGTGGTCCTAAAACTTATGCGTTGCTCATCATTCGCACTCTGGTGGTATTTACAAACAGATTTGTTTCGTTTTTTCAATCTGTGTGTTGGACCCGATGATTGGGACTATGGTTTCTGAAACCGTCTATTCCATTGCATTCCAGTTTCTTTTGGGCCAGATTTGGTTATATGAATGTATAGTATATGGACATGAGTTAGATGCACTTTGATGCCTTGAGCGTTGAGTTTTTCGGTGATATTACTCTCCGTTGTGGCATACATATTTGGGTGCACCTAGTATTTGGTGTGATCCTTTCTTGCATGCACTAGCATTTGGGATTTTTGCTTTATTTGCATCATGGCATCCTCTTCCATGTCTAAAAAGGAGTTTTTTAGCATTAAAAAGTTTGATGGGACAAACTTTTCTTTGTGGAAAGTATAGATTAGGGATGTGCTTATTCAAAAGAAGTAGAGTAAACCCTTGGCAAGGATTGAAGCTAAGCCTGCAGATTTGTCTGAGGATGACTGGAATGAGTTCGATGCAAAGTCTACCGTTAGACTTCATCTTGTAGAGTCATTTTATTTCACAGTAGTAAATGAGCAGACTACGGAAGATTTTGTGGAAGAAATTATGTGCCACTTATGAGAAGGAAACTGCCTCTAATAAAGTTTACCTCATGAAGAGGTTGTTTGAGTTGCAGATGAAGGAAGGGGTTTCCATTGCTTCTCACTTAAATGAATTCAATATTATTTTTAGCCACAGCTTCAGGCTCAGAAGCTAAATTTTGATGCAGAGACTAACGCAATATTCATCTTATGTTCATTGCCATCCTCATGGGATACCTTCCGTACAACTGTTAATAACTCTGCACCTAGTGGAGTACTGAAGTTTGATGATGTTATGGGTAGCTTGTTGGCCCAGGAGATTAGACGGAAGTCTATGGATGGCAACAAGCAGGATGCAACCTTAAATGTGCAAAGGGGTAGATCATAGTTCAGGGGGTAGTCCCAAGAAAGAGGGAAGTCCCGTAACAAATCTAAGGCATGGAACATTGAGTGTTGCTACAAGAAGGGCCACATGAAAAAGGATTACTACAAGCTGAAAGGAGAGCAAAAGGATAAGAAAAAGAATGCAAATTGGGGTGCAAATAAGAAGGAAGAGAGTCTAAGGGAGGACAAAGGAAAAGTGAAGATCGAGGAGATCACTGCAATTCACTGATAATAATGATAATGACATTCTCTTCATGTATAGTCTACCTGCAGAGTTGCTTACCACTTTGGATGATGCATATTCCCAGGATTAGATTTTAATGCTTCATTCCATGTTACTCCTCATAGGGAATGGTTCTTCACTTATGACAGTGGAAATACAGGTTGTGTGCATCTTGGAAATAACGATATATGTGACATAGTGGGAGCAGGTGACATAAAGTTTTCTTTTGCAAATGGGTCTGTAGTTGTTTTGAAAAATGTGAGACATGTGCCTAAGTTGACCGAGAGTCTCATTTTAGTGGGTCAGCTACATGATGCAGGTTTTCAAACCACCTTTGGCTTTCAGAGTTGGAAAATTCAGAAGGGCTCTATGGTTTTGGCAAGGGGTGCCAAGTGTGGAACATTGTATCCCTTACATATATCAGGGGTGTCTGATTATGTTGTTGCAATAACCGAGCATCCAAGTACTTCTTTGTGGCATTGCCAGTTGGGGCTCATGAGCCAAAATGAAATGAAACTCTTATGCCGTTTGGGTTATGTACCGCTTTTGAGTTTTTATGACCTTAAATATTGTGAGCATTGTCTCTATGGGAAGTAGACTAAATTAGCCCATAAAATAAGGGGAAAGAAACAGCTTGAAAAGCTTGATTTAGTGCATTCAGACGTATGTGGTCCCATGCCTACACGATCACTAGGCGGGGCTGAATACTATGTGACATTCATTGATGATGCAACTAGGATACAACTAGGGAAGTGTGGGCTTATGCTATAGCTCCGAAGAGCGATGGTTCCAAGTATTTCATAAATGGCTGACTTTGGTTGAAAATCAGTCAGGTAGAGGGCTTAAATGCCTACTGATTGACAATGGTGGAGAGTATCTCTTTCATGACTTTCAGCATTTATGTGATACACGTGGGATCAAGAGAGATCTCACATCCCCTCGTACTCCAGATCAAAATCCTATTCTAGAAAAGATGAACTGCACCATTCAAGAAATGTTGTAATGTATGCTTTCCAATGTCTTTTTGGTGGTTTTTGGGCTAAGGCAATGAAGACTACAATGCATGTGATCAATAGATCACCTAGTAAGAGTTTGGATGGTGGTATTCCTGAAGAGGCATGGAGTGGAAAGAAGCCCTCTTACTCTCATTTGTGTATATTTGGGTGTGAGGCATATGCACATGTGCCAAAAGAGCTTCGGAAGAAGGTAGATCATAAGTCTAGGAAATGCATCTTTCTTGGTTATGGTGAAATTGGAGAGATGGGCTATCGTCTCGGGATCCAAAAGCAAAGAAGATCATACGAAGCCATGATGTGGTCTTCAATGAGAAGAAGATGCACAAGACACCCATGAGGGATGTGTAAATGAGGAGAATCACTTTCTAGGATGTGAATCCACCCGCATATTTTGATAGATAGCAAGCTGTCCATGCACCGAATGTGTTGGAAATGGTGCCACCAGGTACTCCCACACATACACAATAAAGGGAAGATGATGGACCATATATTAGTGGAAATGATGAGCCAAATGTGGCTGATATACAGGTGGAACAGCAAGCTAAAATGCCCTCAAGAAGATCAATTAGAGTGTCTAGACTGCCTGAAGGGTAGACTATGTGATGCTTACTGATTGCAGGGAGCCTTCTTGCTCGAGGATTAGTGCAAGCGGGAGTATGCTATGCAATCAGAGATGACTTCACTCATGAAGAATAAGACTTCGGACTTGATTTCTTTGCCAGATGGAAAGAAAGCATTGCCATGTAAATGGGTCTACAAGATGAAGGTCACAGGTAATGATGTGCCTAAGTACAAGGCCCGTTTGGTTGCTAAAGGGTTCTAGGAAGAGAGGTGTGGAATTTGATGAGATCTTCTCTCCGGTTGTGAATATGACCACACTTAGATGCATACTTGGACTTGTGGCAGTAGAGGATATGGAGCTTATGCAGATGGATGTCAAGACAGCTTTCTTGCATGGGGATCTGCATGAGGAAATTTACATGGTACAGCCGGAAGGCTTTGAAGAAAAGGGCAAAGAACATTTGGTTTGCAAGCTGAAAAAGACTCTCTATTGCCTTAAGCAAGCACCTAGAGAATGGTATTAGAAGTTTGATGCTTTCATTCAGTCCCAAGGTTTCAGAAGAAGTGAGATGGATTTTCAAACTATGTAGGGCATGTCGATAGCAGGAGATTCACTTCTGGTTATGTGTTCACCTTTGTAGGTGGTACAGTGTTGTGGATGTCTTGCACACAGAAGTGTGTTGCTTTGTCTACCACAGAGGCTGTATGTTGGAGGTATGTTGCAGCCACAGAGGGTTTCAAGGAGGCTATATGGCTTGATCACCTATTGGGATATTTGGGGATTCATACAAGTGTACCGACATTGCATAGTGATTCCGAGAGTGCTATTCAGCTAGCACAAAATCCGGTCTTTCATGCAAAGACCAAACACATTGAGGTCAAGTACCATTTCATCAGGGGGGTACTTGAGGACAAGCGCACACTCTCTCTCTCTCTCTCTCTCTCTCTCTCTCTCTCTCTCTCATTCCGCATCCATTGAGAGCTTTCTCAAATAGTTGTAAACATCTAAACACTAGTGTTTGGGGCGGGGGGTACGTAAAACCATTTTGGCCCCCAATGCCATTTCTAGGGCCCCACCACAAAAATAACTTTCTTTTTGGCCCAAAAATGGAAGTGGGTGCCCCAAAATGATTGCAGACCCCCAAACCCCACATTGGGGGGTCTACAACTATTTTGGGGGCTCCACTATCATTTTTGGGCCTAGAAAAACCCAAACCAATTTTAGGCCTGTTTAAAAAATTAATTGTGACCCAAAAATGGCAATGGAGGCCCCAAATTAGTTGCAAACCAATTTGTAACCTTATTGAGGCCCCCACCACTACTTTTGGATCGAAAACAACAAAAGTTCTAAAAAAATGTTTTGATGTTTTTTTGGGGGGGCGAGGGGACAAGCCGGGGGGGGGGGACACTTTGTATTCTTTTCATATGTCTGTTATTCAAACAAACCCTCATTCTTTGCATTCTAGATTTGTTTGATCTTTGATTTTCCACTTCGTACACATATACACTAATTTTATGCCATGTAAAAGCCAAGGCTATGGTAATAGATATAGTTAGCAACCCATGCACATTATGCTAGGAATCTGTATTAAAGTTGTAAAAAGTGCTCTCAATAGGATGCAAATATTGTTGATAGATTTGCCATGCTCGAGAAATGTTGCTCAAATATCGCCTACCTATGTTTGTATGCATGCATATTTGTTCCTTTGCTCATATGCACATCCTATGTGACTTTGTTTATGATCATCAAAATTTATCTTCACGTGATTATCATCATCCTACTTTTCGATACCACCACCCATGCTACTTCCTACATGATGATCAGCTACTTAAAAGGGCACCTCTTTCCCAACTCACTTCAATATAAAATCTCTCTTTCTCTCTCTCCCATTGGGCTTCATATTGTTACATGCAAAAAAAGAGATGAGTCAGTAACCAAAAATTGAACAACAATATAGATATAAATCTAAAAACACTAGATTTGTTGAACATGTGCAATCATAACCTCAAATAGTCTCTTATCCCTAAAGATATATTGCTAAAGGTAGATTCTAATTCTTTTGTACTTTGAAATCTCAAGGCAAGGAAGGGTACAAAGATAAGAACAAGTATGTCCTTGAAATTAACTTTAAGAATTTTGAGTTATGTGAGCCAAAATAAGTTTAAGTATTTGAAAATCTTAGTAGATAACTATAAAGTGTGTATATTATATTATCAAGAAGCGACAGAGAAACTTTAGACATTTCAAATTTTAGATTGAAAACCTTAGCAAATGATATTTCTTGATCAAACTTTGATACATAGATTACCAACTTTAACACATGCTATATGTTAGAAGAACTAATGAATGAACTATGATACATTGCAAGTAGAATGAGCACCCATCTAGCCTCAATTGCAAATTCTTGTACTTCATAATTTATCAAAGTCCCTATCCACTTGGAATAGTGGGGGATAGTGACTCAAAAATTAGAGTGTAGCCTATAGCCCTATAATGGACATAAGAAGGAAAGCAAGGTATGTGACCATTTACATATTTCAAGAGTAATAAATGATCATGAGCAAAGTTTGTATCGACAACCTCCACAATCATTAAAGTAATGAATGATCATTAGCAAAGTTTGCTAGAAAGCAGATCATTTGTTTTGCAGTCCTTGCTCCACTCAATAGTAATAATAGCAACAAAGCACAAACCACACGATAATGGTAGGAGCTTTCTAGGTGAGTGTCTTCGACCCCATAAATCACCATTGTCACCAAAGATACTTTCAAGGAAGAGTCTCATTCAAAAGGACAATTGCAACCACACAAGTAATATGATCTCCCCACTTGTATTTGAAAAAATCAAGAGAGACGACAACATAGAATCCATGCTTTTTGAGATGTACCTCGGAGGGTAAGCACAATGCCTCTAAGAAAACCTTATTTACCTATGAGCCCATCTCTTTCCATCTCACCAATTCCTTTGCAACTCATACTCAAACGACCATAAACTTGACCAATTTATGCACCACCGATATGCACTTTCTTATGCACATGCCATAGCATATGCAGTTTGTCTCAGCCTATCCATGGCCATTGAGCACCTTACTCAATCAATAGTGCACCTCTTCAATGAAGGTAGCCTATGCATAATACTATGTCAAATTGTCATAACATAAATCTAACCTTATTTATGTATGCATAGTTCTTATGATCCCATCTTTTTCCATCTCACCAATTCCTTTTCAACTCAACTCAAACGACCATAAACTTGACCATTTATGAACAAGTATGGACTTTCTTCTGCACATGCCTTAGCATGTGTAATAAGTCTCTTCAACAAAGGTAGCCTATGCATAATACTATATCAAATTGTCATAAGTGATGTCCCACCCCTAAGATGATCCCTTATACAGCATTCATGGCTCTATTATTTAGAAGAGATAAGGTGAACTCATGTCATGCATAAATACTTCATCATGGTTATACATAGCGATCATCACATTCCTATGGAACGAGTATAGTTTGAGGATTACCATAAAGCAAGGGGGGAAAAGTGAGCAGATATAGATAAGTGAATGAGAAAAGGGGAATAAACATTGAGAAAGTCCTACATTAAAGATAGGTTTAAGGCTACCAAACATTTCTATAAAATCATGAAGGGTTCTTTTTTTCTATCCGTACCTATGAAGTTATGTACATTGTAGATATTGTGACATGGTTTAGGATTAATGCAATTTCACATTTTTCAATTGCAAAGGTTTATTATTTTTTGAGACAACAAAAAGCCTAATGGACATCTTGAATAGAAATAACATAAGACTTTCTAGACAACAAAACAACTATGTAAGTAGAATCGCAGATGTAATTATATGTATCTGAGACAACAAAAAACTATGCATAACTTTAAGCATTTAAAAAAACTTGCACATAATACCAAGAAGTGAGGCATCTAAACAAGGGATCCATTGAAGCACGTGCACTTGGACAGCTACCTCCAGCTTGCTTAAAAGAATACACAATAAATGCTTTTCCAAGAAGATCAAAGCATTCCAATGAGAGAGTCCAATGTTGAACCACCTTGCAAACCCTTTTGTAAAGATGAAAATTTGTCATACATTCATTGTTTGTGTAGGCTATTGCGATGAACCAACAATAGCCAACATCCATGGTAATGGGATATTTATTAATTGCACCACTAGAGTTGGCATTTTCTTGGATTTTTAACGCCTAATGATTTTGGGATTCATTTTCATTTGGAGATACATTGAACTTCAAGGGAGGAATGACACAATAGAATGAAAAAAACCGAAGCTATGCAATTTCTTAGCATAACTCCTCATGGTAGGACAAAACGACATCCATCTATGTGATTCTTATCAATTTATTGATTGTCCATGGTTTTGTCTTCTTTATTATTCATTTTGGAACCTCAACGAATATCTATGTATGCCCAATTTCATGCCCTTCTTCACCCTCATGGGCTAAAACCATATATAGAACCTCCCCAAGTCTCCCCAATCACCCCTCCTGTAAGCACCCTACCTACCTTTCAAGGCATGTCTTCTCAATTGGTTGCCTAGATTTGCATACCTTGTACCATCATCATGTACTTTGTATTTCACTTTTGATTTGCTCTACTTCATTTAGGAATAAATGTTATGCTTTTGTTGATTGATCCAAGCTCTTTGGAAAAGTAATCTCTATACACTTTCTAAAATGAGGAGGCCCCTTGATTTGGCATCAAGTCCTGTCACGACACGACATGTTGGATTTACTACTCAAAGGTTGATCAATCATTATTTCATGCCCAAATTTTGACCATCTAGTGGGATGATTTCCTCACTTTGAGAGCTCATATTTTCTTTTACAAAAGCTAGAGCTAGTAGAGCGAAGCCTCTTATCTTTCCTTGCTCGAATGTTCTACTTATGGGGCACGGGCATGTTCTTGTTGGGAAGTCCAAACATATTGTGGCCTAATTTCTTGATTGGTGAAAATCCAAATGCAAGATAGGTGAACATATGCTCTTCTTTGTAAGAAATTTACATTGTTATCCTTCTTGATTTTGTGTAGAAAAAAGGAAAACTTAATTTTGTGTGAAAAAAGTGTGGTCTACACAATCTGCATAATGTGGTTCAGAGCAATGGATGGCCTTGACCCATTACCAACATATTTGCAACTCAAAATAGTGGGATTCCTACCTATTACTTCGTGCTACCTACAAAGGTTGTGTGGACAATGTAAGTTGGAATTTGTAATTTATGTCCAAGAGTGGTAGAATCGGACATATCCTTCATGTAAAGAGCGAGTGTAGTTTACCTAATAGATTTCCTAAGTATGGTTATTTATATAATCTTGTAAGACATCTATTTGAATAGAGAGCTGTGCATATTGTATAGAGATTCTAGCCTTATGGTCGTCCCTTGTCCATCCTCTCCTTTCCCACATTCACCACTTCTCTCAAGATATCAAAGCCAAAGTGCCTGTACCTCTTGCCATAATGCACCTCTTTTCTCAACCATTGTTACTTGGTCTATGCTTTTTATGTCCAAGTTCTTCTTACCCTCCTAGAGCTTGTTGTTCTAATGACCCTACTTCAAAAAGCTCCTCATTCTATGTTCTTTGTTTGAAGGTTCTTGTGTGTCCTCCAACCATTGTTGGAACCACTTCAAATTGAGAGGGAGTATAAGGTTGCCATTCCCCCTCCTCCATTTTTAGTTTGATGAGGAGTGAAGGTTCCTTCTTCTATTAGTTTGTTAGAGAGAAAACAATTTTCCCTTACGTAGTCCAGACTTATCAAGGTTCATGACGGATGAAGCATCCTCTGTCAATTCCTTTCCTCATTTTTTGTTGGTCAAGAGGGGTCAAGGATCCCCATACCCCTCTTTTTTACTTTTCTTGGCATTCTTGAGGGGCCACATGATGGCATGCCCCTCCTCTGGTTTTGAGGCCCAATGGCCAGCGTTAACCCACGTGAGCCAACATACAAGGCACAAACCATCACCATTGCGGTAGCACCGAGGCCAAGGCCTCTAAGAGCCTTACCCTTGGTCCCAAGCACCAAGGGTTCCAAGACTGGTGACTGGCCAAGGCAACCACAAGGCCCAATGCACAATGCGATAGTGTGCACAATGCACAAGGTATAGTGGCACTAGCTAATGCCAATTGTAATGAAAACCCATCAACGATCCCGAAGTTCCTAGAATAGGATGGAAGATAGAGCATATATGTGGTTAAATTGTGGCTTAGCACCCAAGGACGTGCAAAAAATGTCGGAATAGTAATGCAAGTAGAATGCACATTAGTGTGACACATGGTAGGTGCCTGAAATAAGGCTAAATATATAAGTTCTATCCTTATGCCCAACAAGAGGTCTATGGCTTGGTGAATAGAGTTTTAGTGGTTGTTTCAGCAAAAGTGAGTTCGAATCCCTTACTCTGCGTACATAGACATTTTCAAAGGTGTGAATAAACAACGATTTTGTTGGTTAAGGCTCCATCCACTCAATTAGCCATCTAGGCAACATGTCACAACACATATTAGTAAGAGCTACATCAATATGACATGGATGAGAAATTTTACCACTTATATTCGAAAGAAGCTTGCAACACTACCATTTGTCTCACGAATAGATGTCAAACTACCATACTATACCAAAATAGTTATTCGCTAAAAAGAAGCCTCATATTTCCAATCTCACAATTTTTGGATTATTGGCATATGTTCATGTGCCAATAACCATAGAAGAAACCTTGGTGCCAAGTCACAAAAATCTATGCTTACAAGATACAATGATGAAAGCAAAGCCTATCAACTATGGGATCTGGCTAAAAGGAAGTTCAATGTCTCTCATGATGTCATTATTGATGAAATAGCAATTATTATGATCAGCCGACAATTGTTAAAATGCCTATCTAGCACCTTCATCATCATTGTTGATAAGAATAGTAGTCATTATGATCAACCAACAATTGTTTAGATACCTACTCTAGCACCTTTTGCACCATGCCATAAAGTTTCATATGAGAAGCCACCAAGCAATCCATGGTGACTCATCAACCACTACCTCATGCTACAAATATTCAAGCTCCAGCAAGTGTAGCCGATCCAAAGCTATTATGCAAGCTATTGAAGGTGGCATAGAGTATACAAAATGTTCTTTTGCAAACTCCAGAGATTAATAGATGGGAAGTCCCAGACAAATGAACTATAAACCAATTATGCTTTTATGGACAAAGTGATGGAGATCAATGAGGCATCAACATATTAGAATGGCAAGTAGCCGTGCATGAGGAATGTCAAGCCATCATGGACAACAAATGGACTCTTGAAAGGTTGTCTAAACATAAGCACAATATTGGATGCAAGTGGGGAAAGTTGAGCTCACTCCAATGGTCAATTTTACAAGATCAAATCCCAACCTGTTGCCAAAGGATACGCACAAGAGTATGGAACAAGCCACGATTGAAGATTATACTATAGTTGCCAAACTAACAAGTAGAATAGTGTTGCTATATTAGCACCTTTAACCTCCCACCTATTGGATGGATATGAAAACTACCTTTCTAAATGGGTGCATTTATGAAGACAACTACATGGATCAACTTGAAGGCCATGTTATTATAGATCAAGAGCATCTCAATGCAAAATTTTGAAGTCTCTTTATGGCTTAAAACAAGGCCTATGCATTGGAATGCTGATTTCTATATCAACTTAGTTTTTAGACTACACCTGCAAGTTCCTCCTTGTACATTCTTCAAATAGGTAAGAGCATTGCAATTATCATCATTTATGTCAAATGATTTGCTTCTCACAAGATTATGTGAGCAATTACTCACACACGTGAGAGAAAAACTTACATTAGAATATTCTAAAAGATATGGATCATTTACATTACTTTCCTCACGTTGAGATTTAAAGATCAAACTCCATTTCGTCCAAGTATGCTGAAAAGATTTTGAAAGGGTTTCACATGTCAGAAGCCTAAGCTTTTGACATTCTAGTGGAAGGCAATATGAAGCTATCACAATATGTAGAATCATTTGACAAGTATCTAAAGCAATACCATCAACTCATTTTTTGCACTTCATCTACTTGACACCAAGTCTTAGTTATATTGTTGTGTACTTAACCATAAATGAAGCAACCCAATAGGATATTGCTTCATGCAGCATAGAGTGCTTAGAAATGTGAAAATCAAGCTAATGATGAAACCTCTGTGAGTATGGTTCAAAAGCATATGCTTATATCTAGGGGGACAAAAAGAGCAAGTTTGCATTAAAAAGTAAAAGATGTATACTTTTGTTGGATATACAAATGATAAAGCATACAAAATGCACAATCTGACAACAAAGAAGATGTTCTACAATTGAGATGGTACTAATTTCAAAGAAATGCCAAAGAAAGCCTCCAATAGACGAAGTCGTGCAATTTTGAAATAAGATATAGCAACAAAAATAGGAACAATTGGATGATGCAATCCAACAAATAGGAGCAATGAAGTTGATGTATGAAGGACCAAGTAACTCCTGGTCA
The DNA here is from genome assembly GCF_047967505.1 of Dipteris shenzhenensis. Taxonomy (NCBI): domain Eukaryota; kingdom Viridiplantae; phylum Streptophyta; class Polypodiopsida; order Gleicheniales; family Dipteridaceae; genus Dipteris; species Dipteris shenzhenensis. The sequence goes on from NC_141600.1 coordinate 19,223,571, forward strand.
GTAACAACCTAAAACTTCACACTCATCAAGTTCTCTATGGAGAGAATCTGATTAGCCTACATGAACAGCAAAACCTTAACCAAGTTGGGTAAGAAAGCTAGTGGACGAAGCAAAAACATTATCAAAGATAAGAGACCTAGACATGAGGTCTATGTTCTTACTCACAAATGTCAAAGAGCCAAAATAATTTGAAGAAGCAACCCTGTCAAAACATTGGATTCAAGCCATGGAGGAAGAATATTATAGAAGCCTTCACAACCGTATTGCTTCTTCACAAGAACAATATATTATGCCTCTTGTCGGCAAAGCAACTATTTTGCTTGACCGTATGGTTGGTTTAACACACTCTAAGCATGTATCTCTAAACCAGACAACTCTATGGTTGTATGCTTGGAACGATAGCAGGTGTGATGTTGGACCTATCACTCGTTACTTCCCAAGTTGTTCTTTTTAACATTCCCATTTGCCTCTAGTTTATCTTTCAATTTTTGAGCCGATCCTTGGAACTTGTATAGTGAGATTGTGGCTGCTCCACATAGCTCCTTACCAATTGGTCCTCCTTTGCCAAAAGCTCTGGAATTTTTCGCAGCTGCCTCTAGAATGAAGCTCTCATTGAGCTCCATCAAACCTTGAGCCTGCCAAGATTTCCTATAATCTCATGATCTTTGGCTTCACGATAATAAAAGGCCTTCAATCAAGTGACCATCCCCGTCCACATCATACATACACTCACGACTCCAAAAGACAGGCAGAAAGGTCTCCCTCTGTACATTGTTTACCCTCCACTTGAATAAACTTTGTGATCATAGCATGCACTGGAAATCAACAATAATGCATAGAAGGAAAACATATCCTGGTGCGTCACTTTTCTTTCTGAGCATGCTTTAAGCAACATTACCTTCACAAATGGCTCTGGATCCTTCTATGTCGGACATGCGTACAATCATAGGATCAATGATATCACAATCTCAAGGCTACGAGGTGTAACCGCCGAGAACAATTCTCCTTTTACTAGATTGGTTACTTCTTGGGCTCCTCTTCCTTTTCTGCAGCTTATCACAATAGTAGCATTTCCTCTTCTTCTTACTCTCATTGTCTGAAGAGTTGCCATCCCCTAGAGGATCTTTCTTATTCTGCTTACCCTCAATCTGCAATCATCTCAATAATATCAATGTCTGACCATCTCTGAGCATCCAGTCTTTGATCACATTTAGGTCTGCCTTCGCTCACTACCGTGATCAGGCTTGGTCTTGATGCCTTCCATAATCTCCCAGGGCACCCTTGCCACCACATGACTCCATAGCTTTATCTTTCAGATTGGGTGATTGCTTCCATTCAGCATCCCCCTCAATCCAAAGTTGGGGATAGGCATACAAGATACCATGGGTTGCTTCTGTGGATTACCTGAAACCTGTCAAACATGGACCTTTGCACTCATTGCAATCCTTCACTTGATTAAAAACATACCTAACTGAATCTAGGTCGATCTCCTCTCTTCAAGCAAGAGCCTCCGTCGTCAGTTGCAGAGTAGACTACCTGGGCTTTACCAAGGACTTCGCCTCACTAGGCTCTGATACCATGTTGGAAAAACCCACCTCTAAGCAGGCGTCTCTAAACTAGACACCATACAGAAGACCAATGATCTTGATCAACAAGTACGAACAAAACTCATCATAATGCAAAAGATATGCCAGGATACAACCTCACACAAGTAGATAGAAGACAATTCAGAATTAGGAGGGAGAACATTGAAATGTAAAGCTAACAGCATATATACAAGAGATTTGTAGATCCGAGTACAAAACCTAACAAAACTGTGACAGCACCTGTATCATACACAGGCTAATGTAGGCACTCAAAATGCCGGCAGTCTATGCTGTTATGTCACCCACTGTAACTCCGCTGAGTCGTTTAATTGGCTGACTGGGTCGGCCAGTTTGGTTGGCTAGTTTCTCCATGCAGCGGAAATAGAAATAGAAATGAGTCGTTTGGTTGGCTGACTGGGTCAGCCAGTCGGGGATACATCCAACCCTATCAAAAGGCACTTTCCGTCAGTTCCTTAGTTCAGATCAGAGGTCTATGGAGCAACACTTCAGCCCACGTGGCATCCAAACCTAATGGACACAACTGCAGACTGTCGCCCACCATTCCTACACTAGTACCATGTCCCTGTGCTCTCCTCATATGGGTACTTTCATGTGGCACAATGGACCCTATTTTCCAACACCCCCTCTCATTGTCACACTGTGTTCCCACAATGAATCGAAGATGTATCCACTCCATCTGCTCCCTTTCAGGAGCTCTTAGAACAGATTGATAAATGTGTTGAAATCAAGTCCATACCATGAACCTTGAAGTCCAGCTCCGTTTCATCCTTGCACTTCAAGAACCAAGCCGGTACACAGGTACAACCACAGTACCATCCTTCAGTGGCACTGTCAAATGTTGTCACGAACACACCGGATACACGAAATAACTCAGTACAATCAGTGGGCACATCCAGTTGTCCTCTGAACTAGGAACCATCCAGACCCTGAAAAGTACCAAGTCTCCTTGGTTTTTTTCAACCCATTATGCACCCCGCATGATCCGTAATACACATCCAGAAACCCTGCAATTACTCCCAAGTTGTCACCAGACACAAGCTCAATATGAGCTCTTCTCATGTTCAAACCTAAGCCCACCAAGGTACAATATTACTCCCATCTATAGATTCCTCTGGTCCTGCCTTGTCTTGATGATCACTCACCTGGTTGCCATCTTCCATCTTCAACATGGACAGCTGATTTTGAAGCATTACAATACGACCAGTATTCACCATCTTGTACAAGTCTTTGAAAATCGATCTATCTTCAACATGGACAACTAACTTTGGAGCATTACGATACGATCAATATTTGCCATCTTGAACAAGTCTTTCAAAATCATCTATGCCTTAGGTGAAATCTCCACCAGTTGAATGTGCAGAAGTATTGGATCTGCGGTTGTCCGATGATCATTCATGATGCATCAACATCTTTCTGATCCGTTCTTTGGCATCGTGTGGATCTACCACTCCGGCTACCTTATTTGGTAGCATCCTTCTCATCCTCTGGTTTCAATCCCATCCTTCAGCTCTCTCCCACAATCCGCATGCAACCATGTGACCCAAATCTTCCAAATTGGATAGTTTGTTCTGTCTAGCATCCCCGTTGCACCAAAATTTGGGATTGGCATCAGCATGTGGGAGAGCTTCTGCACCTATGAAATTTATTGCAAAGGGAGTTCACACTTACAAATGCAATGACCTTGTCACACGTCTCCTGATCAGAAGTCCCCTTCCTCTTTCAGCTGCCAAAGTCAATATCTTATTGGATGGCTTGACCACGAAGGCATACACCTCTTGGCTTCAGATCTCACCCTCCTATGAAACCCTAGTCTCTCATAGCTCTCTTCCACACACACAACCGCCTCACAGCTCTCTCTCTTTCTCTCTCCAGTTTTCTGCTCACACTCAAGCCTACATTCACACTCAGCCTACGCTCACGCTCAGCCTACGTTCTCACGCTCACGCTCAGCTCACCCTACGCTCTCGCGCACACTCAGCCTACGCTCACGCTCAGCCTACGCTCTCTCGCTCACGCTCAGCCTACGCTCCCTACGCTCACGCTCAGCCTCTCCCGCTCACGCCCCGCTGCCCTCTCCCTCGCAGCTCTCCCTGTCCCTGTCGCTCCTCCCCCTTGCTTGCAGCTCCTTCCCCTCTGTGGCTCGATTCTCCCTTCTCTGACGCTCCTTCCCCCCTACGCTCATCCTACGCCTACCCCTACGCCCCCTACGCCCTACGCTCAGCCTACCCCTACGCCTACGCCCTACGCCCTCCCTACGCTTAGCCTAACTAGCCAACCCCCTCTCTGCTCCTCCCGCTCCCGCTTCAGCCCCTCGCCACCTTCGCCACCTCCCTTTTTTTTTTTTCAATAATAATATTAAAAAAAAACAAGGTGAAGTAACTTCAGTGGGCCTGCGAGAGATGGTGCGCACGAATTGTGGGAGGTAGGCGAGAGAAGAAGAAGAGGAGAGAGAGAGAGAGGGGGAGAGAAAAAGAAGGGGTGCAAATAGCAAGAACTAAGAGTGACAGGTATAATTTTAATTTTGTTTTTTTTTAAACCCTATTTTCGCTTTGCCAAGATGAGCACTTTAAAAGTGGTAAGCAAAAAAAAAACTCCTCAGGCTCTCCTTCTCCACCTCCTGGCTCCCTCTCAAGAGGGTTGTTAAGGGGCAAATAGAAGTAGGCTTCCACCCCACCTCACCACCACCTCGCACTGGACGTGCCTCCCATTATGGGGGCGGAGCCGGTGCTCCTGCTCCCGATCGGACACCAAGACTTGCACCCACCCAAAAAAAAAAAGTTTAAGAGAAATGGGGGACAAAGCCAAGAAAGACGATGACCCAAAAAAAAAAAAAGCAAACGACAAAACTGAAATTGGAGGATGTGAACACACGTTACAACCAAAGTGGACTCGGGGTAGATAGCAAGGCAAAGGCAAGACCCACCTCAGCTTCTTTAGCCTCTATCTACATGTACCTCAACCTCAGCTCTCGGTACAGTTTCAGTTTCGGTTTCAACTCCAACCTCAACTCCCTCTATCTCTATCTCTATCTCTACTTCGACTTCAGCCCCCGCTTCAGGCTCAGCTCCAGTTCCAGTCTCAGCTCCCTCTACATCTACGATCAGTGACATACTCATGCCCATGGCGTAGGTTGTTGTTCCCTTCCCCTCCTCTCCTGTTACAGCTCTCGCATCGCTTATGACCCCTACCTCAGAGGTGTCATACACTGCTCCCCATTACGCTTCACTCTCCCCTCTCCCTCTCAGCCAGCCCACCCTCCCACACCCCGTTGGGACTGCCTCATCCATTCCACTGTCATCTCTATTCCTCACCTAGTTCACCCAGCCATCGTCCAGTTTTCGGACTTAGTCCCACACTTTCATGCAACAGCCACCACAGTTTCAGTATGGACATGGGTGGGCTGATACACAAGAGGCCCGTAAGACCTTGCTCATGGAGATGGAGCTGACTCGCTTTGCACGGGAGCAGGTCCGCTTCAACTAGGAGTAGAGCCGCATCATACAGGAGCAGGCTAGGGCCATTTGAGAGCAGGTGGGTCTTAGATAGGATATCGTGCATAGGACTTAGATAGGATATCGTGCAGCTTCAATAGGAGGTCACAACCATACACACTGTCCTAGGGAGTACCCCGGTGGTCGCGAGGCACAGATTGCGAGTATGTAATCTGTTATTGAGGAGACTTCCAGATGGGTTGACGTGGCCAAACGAGAACCGCAAGGGTAATCATTTCGGCTACCCTCATGGAGTAGCAGCAGAGAGCCAGTAAGGATCTCAACATCAGACTACACGGGATCCCACGCACTGACGCTACACCGATGGTAGATGCGACTGCGTTCGTGGCCCCTACCCTGGGTGTGGCTGAGCACAGGATAGAGAGGGCATGGTGGGTGGGGAGAGATCCCAACCGAGAGCAACCCCTGATCATACGGTTCCATGACACTCAGGCACGACTTTCAGCTCTACGACGCAAGTTAGTCCTTCAAGATCAGCCAACAATCTCTATGGATGAGGACCTCACACCTCTACAGGTTGAGGAGAGGCGCTCTTTGCTGCAGCAGCGGGATCAGGCTCGAAAGGAGGGGAAGTGGGCAGTGGTACGAGAGGGATGACTTCTTACAGGCCCCCGTAGGGCACCTGCCCCCTCCCCTACATAGGGAAGTTGGGTCTATGAGACTCAAATATCCGAGACCCTATCTGCACCATTTTGAACTGTAATGGTACCTTATGGTCAGAACCAGGGAACTTCTCGGAATCCTATATAGGCCACGACATAGTCTTTTATACAGAGACACATCAGAGTCCAGAGCGCCCTCTTCCAATAGTCAGCGGATATACATGGGAGTCTGCCTACAAAGATGAGACGAGGGGTACAGGAGGAGTTCGAGGTTCAGGTGGAGTTGCAGTCCTTTTCAGATCCACACTTTGGGGGACCATTTCAATAGAGCAGAGAGATACACATTCCAGACTTCTTTGGATCTGGATTCGACACATGGACAACCGGGATCTGTTTGCCGCAGTTTGCTACTTCCCCCCTGAGACCTCCCACTTTGCCAGAGATATCCGAGGTGATGATGAGACATCCCCATTTGCTGCCCTTTATCAGTCCATCATTGACTTCTCTAGCCGCAGAGAAGTCCTCCTAGTGGGGGACTTCAACATGAGGACAAGGGCCCGTCAGGTACCACTTCTTGACTTCAGAGATGATTCCACTCTACTGCCAGATGTTGACCTTGAGGAGGCAGGTATGCTACGAGTTTCGGCTGACAGGCGAGGTCCATTCTCATCTTATGGGCATGCCCTATTAGACCTCGGCAAGATACATGATCTCATTATCTATAATGGTCTTGACAGATGGCCCGCTTCAGGTGGGTTCACATGCTTTCCACATGGGGGGGGCTCTAGTGTTGTTGATTTCATCATGGGATCCCCTGTCTTCACATATCGCATTACTGACTTCCCTGTAGCACCTCTCCCCCAAGGGGCTAATCATACATACCTTTTCTTTAGCATCTGTACCTCCCTTCGCATAGCACCTTCCACCCCACTCAGTGCTTACTCCACCTACCATGATATACGCTTTGATTGGGATCACTCACCTTCTTACTCTGGCCGTTTATACATACTTCTCACTTATATTGACTTCATACCCCATTTAGAGGATCGTGCTGCCCTTGTCACCCGCTCACTACACGAGGCTGCCATTCACGCTTTCCCCCACACCACTCGCTCCACCCGCCCACCACCCCCTGGAACCGTACTCTGTAATAGTTGGTACGATGATGAGTGTAAGGCTTTACGCCATCAACTCAGATTTGAAACCAAAAACTATCTTCCAAGCACACCAGATACGCTACACGAATACTGTAGATTGGTACGGAGGAAAAAACTAAACTTCGTTTGTCGGAACGAGGAGGAGCTACTGAACATTTTGTTTAGTAACAACTCTAAGGACTTCTGGCGGAGATTTTTAGAAGGAGAGTCCCCTCCGCCACTCACTGACACTCAAATCTGGTTTGATTATGCACGCACACTTTATGACATCCCAAATCAACCAGTCCCTAACCTCTCACACATGCCTCGTCCCACATCCTGCACCCTCTTCACTAGAGGAGGGGTAAAGGATGCCGTAATGAAACTTCATAATGGCCGAGTGAAGGATCATGAGGGGCTATGCACTAAGTTCATTGCATATGGGATTAACCTCCTATTCCCGAAGCTATTTGTTTGGGATTTCCACACACTTGGACCATTAACACTATCTCACCCATCCACAAGGCAGGGGATCCCATGAGCCTGAAGAACTACAGGACCATTATGATTGGACATGTCATGTCCAAGATTTATGCATCAGTACTTGACTCCAAGGTTAGCAGACTTGCAAAGTATCGAGGACTTAGAGCAGTAGGACAGGCTGAATTCCGGTGTGATCATGGAACCATGGACCACATTCTCACGCTCAGATGTATCATCGAGGAGGCAAGGTCATGGAAGCAGAGGATTTATTGTTGCTTTGTGCATTTCCGCAAGGCATTTGACACGGTTCCGAGAGCCTGCCCCATACGACGCCTACAGGATTCGGGTTATGACCAAGAGATCATTTGGGCTGTCATGGCACTTTACGAGAGAGTTTCAGGCAAAGTTCGGGCAGGATCCAGGTGGACACACGAGATCATGAGCACCATCGGGGTCAAACAAGGGTGTCCTTTGTCGCCTACCTTGTTTGGCCTCTACATTGACGAGCTTGAGACAGTGATGCAAAGACAGGGGGGTGTAGGTTGGTCTCTTGCGGGCACGCTAATCCAGATTTTGCTCTATGCAAATGACATGGCTCTCTTGTCTTCCTCAACAGAGGGGCTTCAGAGACACCTAGATGCACTATAGTCCTTTTGTGAGTCTCATGATTTGAACGTCAACCTGTGTAAAACCAAGATCATGATCTTCAATACATCTCGAGCCATCATGCGTCAGGAGTAGTTCACATTTGCGGGGTCATCTATTGAGATAGTTTCATCATACACTTATCTTGGGGTTCTCTGGACCCAGTTTCACTATGAGACCTGCGATGCAGGCACACTTGAGTAGAAGGTATGCTTCATTGGCTAGACTAGAGAGGCAATGCTTCTGCTCGCACTTTCAGGATCCACGCACCAAGGGGTTGCTTTTTGACTCCTTGGTTCACCCAGCGGGGATGTATGGCAGCCCTTGTTGGGGGCCAGACTTGTCAGATACAGAGTGGGCCTATGTGGAGCAGCTACAGGTTCTCATGTTATCATAGATGATTCGTGGTAAGTCATCCGTTCCTCACCAGATCATTTAGGCTGAGTTTGGGTCACCCCCTTTACAACTAGATGCTGCATTTCAAGTCATCACGTATCTGTATCGAGTTAGGGAATATGGGGATTATACCTCGGGGCATAGTAGGCTACCATGGATAGCTCTATCCTCTTCTATGGCACTTGCAGGAGGAGGAGACCAGAGGTGCTAGTATATGCACGTACAGAGAGATGGTTTGAGCGATTGGGGCTCCACATGGATAGACTACCTCCCTTCCAGTACAGCATGGATGCTCCGTTTTCTCCCCTCTTATCACACGAGGTCAACCAAGTTATCCGTGAGGATCTACTATAGCTACACACATTTTGGACCTAGTTGGGACCAAGTGAACTCCCAGTGAAGCTTAGCTTCTACAGAGATCACTTCTTAAATATCACAGCAGAGGGTTTCATTGACCCACCAAGGTACACATAGATTCACCTACCCCACTCACTGAGGATCTCTCTTGGGCAGTTCCGGGTCTCTTCACACAGACTTCGCATCGAGAGCGGCAGAGCAGAGCGACTACCCAAGGAGAGGTGCATATGCATACTGTGTGACATGCAAGAGGTTGAGACAGAGGAGCATTTCATCTTCAGGTGTCCTATGTACTATGAGATCTGAGGGCGTTTCCAATGCCTCTTCAGGGAGAGTTATGGGATTTTAGCCTGTTTCCTCTCCTACATAGACCAGCGGTGTTTGGCAGGTGTCATTCATGAGGCACTTAGACACCGTGAGAGGTTACTCCGAGCATGGAGACAGGAGCATACTTCTTCCTCGGCTGATCCCTCTCAGAGCTCTATCACGGAGTTCTTTCAGCTAGATCACATGGACCCCCATGAGATGAGGCCTTGACATGACCGTGAGCCGATAGCTCAGACAGAGGTTCGGATAGAGGTTCGACACACAAATCACACTTGGGGACATCCCCTCCTTGTTTAGAGTGGGAGCCCAACCGACGGGGGTCACAATAGCCCTGGTCAGACGCAGAGCTATGACCAGGAGACGTGCCAGGACCCCACCTCTAAGTGGCCGACAACACTCTATTGCCGACTTCATGCCTCCACTGCCTCATCCATCCTGATATCTTGCTACTGCCGATGATGATGATGATATTGATGACGATGCTGAGATTGATATATAGTCGACCATCGACATGACTATGTTGTACTTAGGACTTAGTGTACTTAGGACTTAGTACTGCCATTCTGCATTTTTGCATTTTCCATTGGTATGGACGCTCGTTTAGTAGCTCCACTACCACAGTTTGGTGTATCAAGACTTTCACAGTCTCATAGACCCATCGGTCTTCCGAAGACTTTAATAAACTTTCTTTCTTTCTAGATATGCAGCTGGGCTCTAATACCATGTTAGAAAAACCTAGACCCTTGGCTAGTTTCTCCACACAGTGGAAATAGAAATGGATATAGTGTATACAATTGAAGAATCTTGAGAGAAAAGAAGGGAAGTGCTTCAGGTAAATTTCAAACTTTCTATGTCCAAAAGAGAGAACTCACATGCACCAATCCTGGAGATCATTGGCACTAGCTTTGGCATTAGTTAGCATTGGCATTGGCATCACCATTGGCAACAGCATCAATGCTGGCCTTGGCATGCTTTGCTAGTCCAGCCTCCACAGTACCCCCCTATGAGTCCTTACAATACTCTTCCTCCTTGTCACCCCTACCCTTAGCTAGCCACCCTTCCCCTCTACAATCAGGCTCACCTCAGCCATCTCCCAAACGTCACCCCACCACTCCAAGTCTTCTATCATCCCCACCCCTCTACCCGTATCCCCCATCACTCAGGCTCCCTTCATACCCTATCCATATCCATCTTCAAGCACAACAAACTCCACCTGAGGCCTAGAAGCAGCTAATTATGGAGGCTCATCACCTATATGCACAAGAGATAAAGCAAGATCATCGGTCAGGAGATACAAACACTTTGTCAAAAGATACATAGCCTCAGTCAAGAGATTGCGGCCATAGCAACAGCCCCAAGCATTGGGCCATTATTGGAGGCACCGATAGCCACCATGCAGTCGGCCATCACACAAACCTTTAGATGGGTGGGCATTGCAACACTGGAGCCTACAAAGGTCACCATTTTGGAGCCACAGCAGAGAGCTAAAAAAGGCTCTCAACATTAGAACCCGAGGGACCTCACACCTCCACCACTACCATCGACAATGCGACCAACTTCATGGCTTCCACCTTGGGAGTCTTAGAGCATGGGATGGGGGTGCATGGCGCATTGGACAGAACCCCACCCCACTCGAGAGCGCTTGCTGAATATTCTCCATGATCTTCCAAAATCTGGGTCCTATAAATAGCGCTCTTTTAGATCTCTATGATGTGCAATGGTCCCCATATGTCTCTCGGCATCTCGCAATCTCCGAACTTTTGTAGATGAAGGGCAGCTCCAACACATTCTCCACAAGCATCACAGTCCATATCAAAGGGTTTGTGTCTTGGGAACAATGAGAATCGGCTAAATGGTTAACTTTTCTTTAAGAGTGCTGAAAGCTGTTCTTTGTCGCTCTTCCCATCTAAAAACCACAAACTTCTTCATCAACTCATGCAACAAGGTTGCAATATCAGCAAAGTGTCTAATAAATCTAGGAGGAAAGCCCTAAAATGCTGCGCACCTCATGCACCATTCTCAATTTGGGCCATTCTTGAATCGCTTCAATCTTTGCAAAATCCATACATATGCCATCTTTGGAAATAATGTGACAAAGATAATCGATTTCACCCAAAAAGAAATTACTTTTGTACCCATTCATAAAGAGCTTATCTCTGAGCTCCTAGAACACTACTATATGTCTTCCATGCTCCTCTTCTGACTTAGAGAACACAAGAATGCCATCAAAGAAGGTACGTATAACGTCTATGACGTTGGAAAATATGATCCATCATCTTATTGAAAGCAGCTGGAGCATTTGTTGAGCCAAAGGGCATGACTAAGAACTTGCATAACCCAAAAGTAGTCCGGAAGGCCATCTTATGGATGTCCTGGGGATGAATCTCGATCTGATGATAGCCACTCTTCAAGTCAACCTTGCTGAAAATAGTGGCTCCTTTTAATCGATCCAACACATCATCAATGCAAGAGATAGGAAACCTATTCTTAACAGCCATCTTGTCGAAGACTCTATAGTTCACACACATTCTATGAGATCCATCTTTCTTCTGAACATACAACACAGGTGAGCAAAAGGAGAAGAACTAGGTTGGATTAGTCTTTTGGAGAGAAAATCTTGTACCTACGCTAGAATCTCCTCTGTCTGGGCTATGCTTACCCGATAGGGTCGTCAATTAGGAGGCGGACTCCCTTGAATGAGCGCAATGGAGTGGTCCTCTGGCTGCTCTAGAGGTAACTCTCCTGGCAATGAATAATCTTTAAAAGCATCTAAAAACTGAAATGTGTCTTGATCTGAAGACTCCAATTCAACGTTTGGCTCTTTCTCTTTTTCCTTAACATAAATCATGTAAACTGAATTGAAGACTTTATTAATTTTCGAACAGAAACATTGGATACAATGGAAATAGATTCTCCCTTCCCCTTGGCAACAATTTGATATTGATGTTCTCTTCCTCTATGTTCTCTTCCTCAAGTGCTTTTTTAGGCATCTTGAGATGCACTTCTTTCCAATAGACTCAAGGCATCCCCAAAACTAAGTTGTATTGTTCCAAAAGAGAAACGATAAAATCCTTGATCCATGTTATCCTGAAAATGGATCCTAAGCTTTCCAATGAGAGGTGTAACTAGTATTAACTGTCCCTAGAAAATATGCCGAGCTTCAAGACACCGCCCTAACTCCTCTGCTTGATCCCTAACCGCATGGCTAGGGCATGAGAAATAAATTTATCTATTGCTCTAATATTGAACAAATTCAAAACGTTCTGATCTCTTACTTTGCCCCAAGGGAGACAAAGTTCCCTAGCCTTTGGATTGACCACTCTCCCTAGTGCGTCAGACCACTCTCCCTAGTATGTCAGGGACTGCTCCCACCAAAGTCTTTGGTGGTTCTTTCAGTCCTTCGAGTTCTTGGATCTTTTAGGGCAGTCGACTGCCCACTGTCCTTTTGTCGTGCATCCAAAATACTTCCCGTCCTTTCGGAAGGTCTCGATCTGTTCGGATGCAAATCTAGACCTTCCTTTATAAGGCTTTTGTTCACCCCTCGGTTGCTGCGACTGAAACTCCTTCCTTTTACCTTGTGCAGATAGGACATTCTTCTTGATGGGAGTCTTGCTTTTTGATGCCGCCACTGATTGTACTAAATCTTCTTTCATTAACTCGACCACTGAAGATGAATGCATCAACTCTCAAAGTCTTGCCTCGAAGTCAATACTCACTTAGGCACGAATACTAGGTTGTAAACCAACCTTGTACTTTCAAACCTTCATCTTTTCTGAAATATCCTTGAAGGGGATAAGTTGACCAAAACTCCTTATTACAAGTCTTAACAAGTGTCTGAGACTGTAATACTCAAGCTCTCTCAAGTTGTGTAAACATCATCATATAAATATTTAGGCAAAAATTGCTCATAGAACTGCTTCTTGAATTCTTTCCACTACTTTGGTGCTTCATCTGCAACAAGGAGAGCTCTCCACTCTGCACTTGCACTTCTTGTAAGATGTAACATACTATCTTCATATTTGACTTCTCCCGATAATGTCATGTGTTAAAAGCTATGTCAAACTAGCGGATGAATTGTAAAGCTTTTTCACTTTCGCCATATGTTCCATCGGAAGTTCTAAACCAAATGGACTTCCCACCTTCTTTAACATCCTTGCTTCTAGGTCTGGATCTCCTCCTTTTCCGGCCATGTGGAGATCATTCCATAGAAGTTGTGGAAGAAGAGCTCCTAGAAGATGGTATATAGAACTTGGAGATCTTCTTTAATGCTTCCTGTTTTGCGGCCTCTATGTCGACGTCAAAAGGATCTCTTTGGAGAGGATGAAGAATTGGAGGTATGTACTTGAGATACATGCATCAAGCTGCTCTTCTAGCATGAGGGTGTAGAAGGATGCTTGTCTATATCCTCCATTGGCCACCTTAAAAGTAGGTCCTTTCTTGCTTCAGCAAGCCGTGCCAACAAATCTTTACATAAATGCTCATCTCCAAGCTGCCTTCTCCCGCCAAGTGCCACTATCATACCAGTCGGTCGTGCCTCTGGTTTGTAAGAAGACCCCCGAGCCTAATATGTGCATCGACTTGTTGAAAGGTCTATCGTATCTCTTGTTCTGAGCCTTTGCTACGCCGTCTTCTTGGGGCTTGCTGGCCCATGCTATCTAGATAGTGACCACATTCTGAGTAAAATCTAAATGAGCATCCTAATCTCGTCAATGTGCCCTGAATAGTTGGTCTCAATGTCATACGGTCTCATGAATGAAAGTGGCCAAACACCTTGGATCTAGACAGGACAGGAGGCGAGAGAGGAGTTCGAATCCATCCCTGGAAAGACAACTGAGTCAATCTCCTACAGATCACTTAGAGTGCAAATGTGACCCTCTCTAGGTATGCCCTTAGCCTAGCCACTTTCAATTCATAGTCGGTGTGATGAAACACCATCAATATCGCCGAAGAATGGGAGAGGTGGATTCGTGTGTATCCTGGCAGGTGAATAAAGCCCTCCTCATATTACATAAATAAGAAGTGATCTCTATAGATACTGAGCTTCACTGGAAGCTCGTTAGGGGCTGACTAGGTCTTGAACGTGTGTGGCTGTATGAGATCCTCTCAAAATAAATTGGTTTATTGAAAGGGGGGTAATCTATCCACATGAAGCCCCAAACTCTCAAACCATTTCCGTGTGCAAGCATAACAACACCTTTGACCACCCTCGGCTGCTACAGTCTCTGTGCATGGCTGCCCGAGATGTGTTGAACATCATGACCTTGGTTTTACCAAGGTTGACCTTCAAATGATGTGTCTCGCAAAAGATTTGGAGTGCGTCCAAGTGTCAATGGAGACTCTCCGTTGAAGAGGAGAGTAAGACCACATTGTTTGCATAGAGGAGAATCGGGATCAAGGAGCCTACCCTACCAATCTTGATGGAGGTCTCAAGCTCATCGATGTATACGATTGATGAAAATGGAAAACCATGGTTGACTCCAATAGTGCTCCTCCTTTGTCCACTATAGCAATCCGAACCCTGCCTGAGACCCTCTCATAAAGTGCCATGACTTCCCAAATGATCTCTTGACCGTGTACCCCCGCTCCTGCAAGCAATCAGGTGAGCTCTCGACATTGTGTCAAAAGCCTTGTGGAAATCCACAAAGCAACAATAAGCCTTGTGTCTCTATGCTTTGGCCTCCTCAATGATACCTCTGAGTGTGAATATGTGATCTAGGGAGGGGCTATGATCAAAGGGGATGTCATGATATATAGTGTGTGTGCACGGTGTCATGGTGTGCATCATGTGGCGAGGGACGGATATACTAAAGAGGAGATAAGTGTGGCTAGCTCCTAGTGGTGCTAGCGAGACAAAGAAGTCAGTGATATGCAGGTGACGGCAAGGGATTCCATGAGAGATTCAACAGCGCTGGAGCTCCCCACGTGTGAAAAGCACGTGAATCCACCTTAGGAAGGCTATCATTCTAAACCATTATAAATGACAAGATCATGTATCCTATTGTATCCTACCCATGTCTAAAAAAACCTGCCTGTAAGATGTGATTGAAGGTCGCATGTCTGCAGATACTTGAGATATCTTCTTTTGTACAGTGGTGCTAGCGAGACAAAGAAGTCAGTGATATGCAGGTGAAGGCAGGGGATTCCATGAGAGATTCAACTACGCTGGAGCTCCCCACGTGTGAAAAGCACGTGAATCCACCTGAGGAAGGCTATCATTCTAGACCATTATAAATGACAAGATCATGTATCCTATTGCATCCTACCCATGTCTAAGAAAGCCTACCTGTAAGATGTGATCGAAGGTTGCGTGTCTGCAGATACTTGATATATCCTCTTTTGTGCAAACCCCTTTACACATGCCTTACCTTGTACCTCATTTTTCCTCCATCTTTTTCCTTCACCTTGTAAAACCTATTTATTCTGCAATGCTGTTTTTCCCACCGGCAAGCGAACCAAATCCCAAGTCTAGTTTTGTAGCAATGAGTCCATTTCCTCTTTCATGGCTCGCTTCCACTCCTTTTTGGATTCTACCTGCATTGCTTCTTTATACGTTTCTGGTTCGCCAAAATCAATCAACACGAAAAATTTTGAAAGGAGGAGGCTTGGAGGAATTTGAGGTTCTTACTGCTACTGCAACACATTCTCTTTTTTTGCAACCTTTGGAATTTCATCTGCTGTGATTTCATCACACGCCCACGAAAGACTAGTAATAGTCCAAGAACTTGAATCGATGCATTTGGCTCACCGTTTATGCAAGGTGCATGACTTTGGAGAGTGCTTAATTTCCCACTTTTTAAGGAAAGAAGCACAAGACAAGTGGCAGAAAACTCAGCTTTCTAGGAAAAATCACCTATTCTAGGTAAGAAAGCAAGCCCAGCTTTTAGAAAGCACATGCTTTCTACCTAGCTAGCCTAGTCTATAAATTAAGGGTCTCTAGGCTCTCAATTGTATGGAGAATTGTACCCAAACTCTACTCCCTCGTGATTAGCCTTGTACATGCAGATTTCTATTGCAATAAAGACCTTCGCTAAGGGGGAGAAGCTTATTTCTGGACCCTGGTGCTGTGTTCTCTCTCTCTCTCTCTCCCTCCTCTTCTCCCTCATTCTCTCTCTACAAGGATTGTTTTCCAACCCCATCATTGAGTTTCTTGCCTTCTCTTCAGAGTTTCCAACTACTAGGGCACATTTTCCAAGTGAGAATTAACCAAGGAGCTACGATTTGACTAAGGAGTTGAGTTTGAGGTTTGGTTAAGGTTACATGAGCAACAGGTGCCCCTACTTTTTTATGGTCGCCCATGGGGAGGTACCCCCGCTGCACGCATGAAGCCTCAAGACAATCACACATTGCCTCCAAAGCTGCCCACAACACAAAGGATTTGGCAAGGGGCCCTTCAGATAGTGGCTCAAACACAGAGGTTGCAGTGGTTCATTGCCTGGGGTATGGTAGCCTAGTTAACACGGGGGCCGTGCCTTCAAGGAACAAAGGGTCTTCCGAATCAAAAGGTATAGGATGCGACTCCCCCTTCTCAATAGTGTCATGTTTCTTCTCCAGAGGACAATATTTGGTGCATCACTACTTGGAACATCTGGGTCACTCATTGCAGCTTGGCGATGCGAGGTCACAAGGTTACCTTAGCAACTGGCATCTGGCAAGATGGGAAGCGTGAGACGTTAGGATCTAGGGTAACCGCTGAGAGGCGGGCGTCTCTTGCAGTTTCTACAAGACTTGGCCTATAGGTGTCTTTTATGTACTTACTGAGCAAGGTATTCGACGGATGTTTAGCCCTTGGGATTCACCTTGGGGCCTGATTGTTGGCCCTTGTTTCACAAATTCCCAAGGCGATGAGTTGGGTTCTCCACAAGCAAGCTGGTTCCTTAAGTCAAATCCTTACATTCTGTGCTTTACACAGTCTAGTTAAAACAACAGGCTGTCACCTTGATTACATTGTCAAAGTTCAATTAGGTTCCTCTATTTGTCATGATTCTGCCCCAACTTTTATCACCGCATTATCTTGAGGCTCTTTGACAGTGTTGCTTTGCCAGTTAAGTCCTACAATAGTGATTTCAAACATGTTGTCTCCAAAACCCCATCCTTTTACGAGCCGAAAGCTCGCTGCGTTGGTACCATTGTGATCACGTCTCATCATTGAGTCCACCCTGGGGAGACATTTTTTACCTCTAACTAGAAGACCTGCTCTCTAATTTTTAACCAAACTGCCATGCCCCAATTGAATACTTGAGACTTTGCACATGAATGAGATGTAATTCTCATCAGGTCCCCCAATCCGCTTGGTGGCTTGGCATCTTCAAAGGCAGTGTTGGATGGTCTATGGGCAGTAACGATAAGGGCTGTCACTACTCATCTGATCTAGCAAAGAGCCTATGGGAAACATTTCCATGGGCCACTAGACTAGAGAAATAGGAGGTTTCTTTGGCCACTGGCTAGACCATATTTGGTCCGAAACGTAGAGAGAACTCTATGTGGAATCTGCTTTTTCAAGCATTAATAGAAAATACTTTTCCTAGGAAAGAAGCAAACTAAATACATAAGTTTCACGGGGGAAATAAGACAAGACAACCAACATCATACAATGATATTATGAATGCCTATGTTCCAAGGTTAGGTACATGTCAATTCCCAACAAAGACGCCTTGTGAGTCAATACCTATACAAAGTATTTAACTCATTTTAAAAATAAAAACACTACATTAAGGACAAGAGAGTCTTTACATTGCTCAAACGATGCTAAGAAGGCTATTGACATTATGGATTGTTCTATGGTCATGCTTATTTGCCTTCGTTCCTTTATAAGAGTGAGATATGGAAGACATAAACAGAAAGACCGATTAAATGGTCTTCTCCAGATTAAAAGTGCAATTTTCATCCCCTGCAGAATAGTTTAAAACCCCTTACAACTTACTTCACTTTTCAAAAAAGGTGGCGATTCCTGCAGAGCAAGCATCAGCTCAGAATGAATCCATATTGATCAAGATTTGCAGATTGGTTCTTCCAGTAAACAGAGGTAGCTATGAAACATGTCATAGAGGGTGCCACATTTGAGCTACACATCAGCATCCATACTTTGGCAGTGATATCACTGGGGCTTAATACAATTGCGTTGTTACACAATGCAAAGGAACAAATTCAATCTGACTCTTTCCTGATATAAAATACATTACAATCTACTTAAGGATATCGACAACCGGATGTTTTCCAGTATGATACTATTTTCCTTGCACTGAATAAAAGCGCTAGAGATTAAACCCTGCTTCTCACATCCTCTGATGGACCCGTTGATTTATATGTAGAACGGCCCAGGAACTCTGTTAAGGCTCAACAAAATGCTCCAGGTTCGAAACAAGCATGAGATTTGCCTCACAACTTGACAAGCAGCAAATGTTTGATCTTCTTTAGCAGTGAAGAGTCAAGCCAGACACTACCCAGGCTTTGAAATGAGGCTTGCGAATCACTGTTCCATCCTTCGTCTTTCTATGCAACTTCACAGACTTCACATGTGAGCGAGGAAGAGAAGCCTCAGCACAAACAGGCTAAATGTCAGGCTGTATCTTTGACCATTGATTGCAGGTACCCAGGGCCTTACACTGTGCCTCTGTATAACAATGATCTGCTCCATGAGCTCTAACCTTCAGCAAGTATGTAATTGCTGCTTTAATTTAGGTTCCTTGATGACGCATTGCAGCAATAGCTTCCTGGCAAGGTCTTCCTTGAAGCAGTATCAAATCCAATTGCACTTGTATGAACAATAACCTAATCCAAAGTTTAGATATGTCATCATTATCTTTCTGTCTTGGCCTCAGAAACTGTAATTTTATCCATAACTTTAACATGATATTTTTCAAATACTCTGGTTCGATTCTCTGCCCACCATGATTCTGCCTGTCTCTCAGAAAATCGCTTCCTACTGTAGACAACAACAATTACAACAACATCAGTTAGAGCACACAAACCCTACTCTCTTTACTGAGATTGGGAGGGAGACCGTACATCTAGGCAGCAAATAACCTCACAGAATCATTTTAAAATAATAAAAGCACAACGGAGACAGGAGGGACAAACATAAACACTCAGAGAGACAGATAGAAAGACAGAGACAGAGATTGCAACATGTAGCATTCAAGCCACATGGGCCATGCACTCAATAGTGTATGTAAACCAAAGGCAGTCGTAGATGCACTCTAAATTTAAGAGAATGCAATATGGCCATCTTAGCAGGACAGCCTTTGAAGTACATTAAAAGCAGCCTGTGGTTGCACTTAGAACCAACAATGATGACCTCTTATAAATAATTGCCAAATCTATTGTATACTCTTTGAAGAGGGAGACCTGTGGGTATATTGCAGTACACCATTACCCATGGTTTAGAAGACTGCACACCAAGATCCTCAGGCACAAGTTTACACAGCTAGGTGTTGGGCCTATGGTTTCATCTAGTTAGACCAATTAATTAAAGTGCCAGTGATACACAAGTGATGTTGGGACTTGGATACCTCCTCGACATGCTTATGGATGTATACCACATTTTTGGAAGAGAGCACCAAGGGTTTGGTTAAGTTTCAAATACTAGATGAGGTTCGTTTTGAAGGATCACACGAGATGTGTGCTCCCAAGGACTTACATAAGAAGAAATGACTGGGTTGAGGCACGCAGCTCTCTCTCATGACTGCAGATCCGGACTACAATCTACATCGTCTCTGATAACTGCAGATCTGGACTATAGATGGCTTTAAGTTACAAGTGAACAACTCCTTATAAATTTTGCGAGGTCTAATATAAGCTCCATTTGTTCATTTAGAAAAAACTTAAAAGTTGGGAAATTTGGATTGTAACAAAATAAATTCTTTATTATACGTTTCCGAACCTTTTCCCATCATAACGAGCCTTTTTCAAACTCATCACATTCCTTTTGAGAACTTCTCCCTGAACTTTATTTAAAACTCTGCTCAAGAAAGGAGCCTCCGATGTCCTCTTTAATTCTTGGTATTGTGCTATCACGCAAGTAAGCCTCTAGAATGACTTTCCGGATAGTTCACCAAAGTCAAGTGTGTGTCCCAACGATTAAGCCAAGATCGAACATACTCAGGCTTTGTAACCTTCTTTTCCCCAGTAAAGGAATCAAGAGAAAACGGTGGATGTCCCTGAGGCACGCAGTATCGCCATTTGCTGCAGATGATATTGCTGATGCTGCAGATAACCAACCACTTGGCTCATGAGAGCCATGAGTTGAGTCATCGATGGCTTCGGTAGAGGTGGTTGAGGGAGTGACACCCTCCATAGGCACCTATTGAGGATCAAAAGATGAATCCATGTAGATGGAGGAAACACGGAAGAAAAAGAGTCGAAAAGATAGAGTGGAAAGAGAGCATTTGTGGTAGAGTTTAGGAGAGGAAGGACGAAGCAGAAGCACTCAGATACATGGTGCTAGCTTGTGAGCAAGGAAGGCACAATAAGGTCTAGACAAGCAAGGCACTTGCACAAATGGATGAGCAGGAGCAAGACTTGGGGAGAGGGAGACCGATGGTGTATGAGCAGCAAAGGGCTGACGAATTTTGCCATTATTGGCCAAAAAATGATATTTCTGGTCCAAAAGTAGTGTGCAACACTGCCCATGCACTCAGCCCAGATAGTACTCATGGCAGACTGTTCACGCCGTAAAAGACTGCATTCAGCACTCATGCATTGGCCACAAAAAGTAGGGACTGCTTTAGCTTGGAACTCTAGAATTAGTTTCACACTGGCAAAAAGTAACAGCAAAGCGCATGGAGTACCCTGCATGCAGACCTCATGCACATGCAAGCGATTGTGCATGCTTCATCCATGCACACCCAAAATAGGCAGCACATGCCTAGAAAAAAATCACTTACTTTAAGTACTTCACATGCAGGGCTCTCCAGCTCTTGCATGTGCCTGAAAACAAGACATGCATGTAGATTTACTTTACACATGACTTCAAACCAGATTTAGTATATGCTTGCAAATCAAGAGAAAGGCGTGTATGCACCTGCACGTAACAAATCAAGGTGCATAACATACGCTTGAGCCTTGCATGCACTGAATGCTATTTCCAGCACATGAAGACTTCACACCTGCAGCTTCTTCCCAGAAGCTCTCAGGTCGTTCATACAGACCAGAACAGCAGCCTACTGTTCTGCTGAGTCACAACACCCTCGTTCATCTGCACACCTGTACCTTTGTGGTCCTGTCACTAACTCCACAAACTGGACGTACAGTCCACAGATGAAGAATCTGCAAATTCTCACCGCATTCAATTTATTCAAGCTCTCTAATCAGTCTTTCAGCCTAGCCAATAAATTCTGTTCAGGCTGACAAATCAGCACGAACAGAAAGCTTAAGCTCAAGAACTTACTAAAGTCCAATTCGCACTGCTTTTAAGCTTCCATGACCACCATGACAGCCTTCAGCTGCAACAATCATAAACAGTCCACTATTTGTGAACCAACTCACGAATCTCCGTCGCCAGAAAGCTCCCCTTTAAAAATCCAAATATAAATCTGTAATTCCGTCGAATCTATGACCTGGAATTCTATCAAATCCACGATCGGAAGCAAAGAGGGGTTTGTACAAACATGTACCAAATCAAAACCTTAACAACTCCCTTCAAAAAGAACTCCATCTAGAAGGACAACCCTATGAAAGTGCAGCGCAGCGGAAATACGAGCAGAAAACCGAGAGTAGAACAGCAAAGTGGAACAGCAAGCAAGCTCGATGGAAATCGACACAGGAGTTGGGGAAAAAACTCTGCCAATAATGCTGAGAAAAAACTCCACATGGATGATACAACAAGAGGCAAGGGAGGGCCCTATATATAGGGAAGCCCCCCCTTGCTGGTTGGCCTGCTTATGCAGCCAACTGGCTGAGCTGCTGGTCAGCCTAACCTGGACCTGGTTGCGTGGCCATACGTGGCCCCCAACCCCCGCTGGTGAGGTGTAACATCTTCCATCACACCTTTGAGAGGTATCTATAATCTTTGTCCCTGCCCAAAAGCTCAAAAGGTATACTACCTGTATCAACCAACAGTAAGGTAGTATGCTTGACTTTCAAAAATCGTTGTGTCGTTCCATTTGCTGTTGGAGATACAACCTCCCCATTATTCCACTCTGTACGGTAGAAGTTGGGTCAACAAGGCAGCAATGTTTAGACTACCAATTCAAAATATCAGTTCTTCAGCATGTGTTCTAAAAAAGAATACTAGTACTGGATGTACTCTACTGAAATCTTCATGTCTGCCATCTGTGGTTTGAGGAAATATTAATGCTTCAGTACTTGGAAAAGTTTAACCATCTCCATCACCTTCCTTTGCCATGTGCAGTTTGTAGTATGATGGCTCATTTTTGGGTTTCAACGAGTGTCCTCTTAGTCTTGTCCACATTTGCCTTTACCCCATTGTCATAAATTCCTGCACATTGGAATTGTGAAACTAGGAAATGGTCATGTCTCTATATGTAATTTGTATGAGCATGAAACACCTCTTTCTTTGTCCCTGAAGTATACCTTTCAACAGCAGATTACCCTTTTCCCTTGACCTCCGTCACTTGCATCATGCCTTAGTTTTTATGCTCGACATGTGTTTTAGTTGCGTCTTCATACATCAAAATTTCGGTGCCCTTTAACATTGGCAGTTTCAACTTACCTACTTCCCGCAACCTCGACGCTTTCTCTATATGGGGATACGTATCTCAACGTGCAAATATACAAAATGGCAGATGTCTCCTCAAAGAAA
Source organism: Dipteris shenzhenensis (assembly GCF_047967505.1). Classification (NCBI taxonomy): domain Eukaryota; kingdom Viridiplantae; phylum Streptophyta; class Polypodiopsida; order Gleicheniales; family Dipteridaceae; genus Dipteris; species Dipteris shenzhenensis. The sequence continues at coordinate 19,246,395 of NC_141600.1, forward strand.
CGATTTTTTTATTTATTGTCATTGTAAGGCATGAACAACAAGGAGAAACTGTCAAGCCACTTGTTATTTTAACTTTTTGATTAAAAATTTTGGTGTAATATATTGCAAATTTCCAAAAAGAGCTCACTCTTTTATGTGTTCTTTTAAATAAAGAAAAAATCCAGCAGCTTAAAATTTTCCATAGACACAAATCGCAACAAGCAACTATGTACCTGAATCTGACTCTTTTCAATTCTCTGCCGCCATCAGGAAGGGCTACAAGGGTGATGTAGACTCCAGGTTCATCCTGTTCAACCCTCTCTGAGACAGATTCTCGTTCAAAACCAGGTGAAGCATCCTCATTCACGCCTCCATCTACCTCATGCTTAAAACTTCCAGAAACATCAGCAGAACCAAGACCAGCTGATATCCCAAATGCAGTCCGCTCTCCTCCTAAGCCACCAGATGGTGGTGTATGTCTGACAGCACCATTCACAGTGTCTCTAAGCTCATTTTTCTGCACCTTAGCACGTCCATATGTAGCATCAGCAACACTAATGGAAGGAACACCATTAGTTGACAAATGAGGACCTTCAGGGACAAGGGGAGAGTGCATGCCATTAGGAGGGTGCTGGTGGATATCATAAGTTTGAAATCTATTAATCTGGTGTGCTCCAGCTGTATCAGGTAGTCTCTCCGCCAATGCCTTAAGCTGCAATTCAAATACATTCATAAATAATGAGAAGGCATACAGATGCTTTTCCGCCATGTTTTGTTATTAAGAAGGCAAACATCATCCTAGAGCTAAAAGACAGATATGATACCATAACTTAGATTCAGAACAAGTCTATTCTTTTCGTAGAGCTAAAAGACAGATATGATACTATAACTTAGATTCAGAACAAGTCTGTTTTTTCTTTATCACTGTATATTATATTTGATAGTCGAGTAATTTACTCGTAATAGGCATTCTAGTGAATTGGAACAAGTTTCCTTGAAGTCTTCCCCAAAAAAGAAATTTCTATCTTTTCTTTAAAGCCTTCCTCAAAAGAGGAGCTTGAGACTTTAGTGGACAAGACTTGTGCCTGTATAATCTCCGGTATACCTGATACGTGTTGTTATAAATTCTTTGTACAGAAAGGATATGGAATGAGCCACACCCTGCTCGGAGCATGATTTATATCATGAAATAAAATCTAAATGCCTTGTTTAGGGTTTTTTCCCCTACCCCCCTGCCCCCCCCCCAAACACACACACACACACACACAAAAAAAAAAAAAAAAAAGAACATTGGAGGGGAAAACACCCAAAAAGAGCTTACAAAAAATACACATCTGATGGCCTTGTTAAAAATGGGGAGAGGGTGAGAGACAAGATCTGAGGCACGAACTGATGTTGATGGATTGTGTTATCACAGCAAGTGCATAGCCTCATTTATAGGCTGGGCAAGCCTTATCTTCCCACACAAACACCTCATAGATGAGGTCACACACAAGAGAATCTAGATCCTATAATCTAGGGGAGGAATCACACCTACCACATGAGGTGGCACAAGTGGCCTCAAGACTCTTCACACTCACACAACTGTAGGACACTCCTAGGACTCTAGGACCACACACACACACACTAGGACTCCGATTCCAACAAACCCCCCTTCGGAGCTAGGGTGAGAAACTATGACATCATCCAGACTGTGCATCCCAGGCAATCTCAAAGGCTAACAGCTGAGCATAATTCAGAGGTTGAACCAAGCACTCTCATGGCTTAGGTGTCAACGTGATCAGAGACTCAAATCTGAGCATGGATGCATGACCAACTCATAGGTCTAGGGAGTACACCAACATCCTGGAACTCGGCCAGGCCTAATAAAGGAAAGACATAACAACCCCCCTATCTCCTAACTGGGTACATGGAAATAAGTGGAGCCTTTTATAGGACAAGGCACACAAAGTGACAAATTATTACATCATTTTAGGGGGACTACCCAAGGCAGACTACCTAACACACATGACTCTAGAAAGCCCACTCTTCATCTATCACCTCATGGAGGGATAGACCAGAAACAGCAGCAGTGCAGGCTTGTTCCTCAGGTCCAGAAGGTGTAGCTTCATCGTCTTCGTCCTCGCTCTGCTCCGCAACCAGATTGGCATGTCCTTTGGCTTGTACCTTTGCCATCTTCTTGAAGCAACGATCCTCTGGATGGCCAAGCTTCTGACAGTAATTACATTTAAGAGGTTTTCCTTTCTTTTTGGGCTTATTCTTGAGAAAGAATGCTTTGCCAGATTCAAAGGAAGATTCTGCTTTCTCTGTAAGCCTACGGTCCTCATCAATGAGATGAGCTACCATATCCTTAAAGCTCATATTGCGGCTGACTCTTAGGACAGCAAGGATCTCATTGTACTTGGAAATGTCTTCAATGCTTGAGAGAAGTACAGCAACTTGATCATCATCTTCAACAATGGCTCGGATGGCAGATAATTGTTGGAGAATTGACCCAAGATTGCTCAAGTGTTCATTGAGGGTTTCAGTTTCCTTCATCTTGAGCTTGAAGAGTTTTTGTTTGAGAAATACTTTGGAATTATTGATCTTATTTCCATACAAATTCTCTAATTTTTCCCAAACGTCATTTGCAGTCTTATCAAAATCCACATGGTGGATAAGGTTGTCAGCTAAAGCTAGGCCAATGATAGCCATTGCTTTATCATTTTGGTTCTCCCACCAACTGATTCTAGCATCATCACTTTGGGGTTTTGGCTCCTTGCCATTGGTGATATTCCATATCCCTTCTCGCATAAGAAGAAGCCAAAGTTTCGCCTGCCAAGTTGGGAAATTGCTCCCTGAGAATTTCTCGATGAACAAGGAGTTTTTTATGCTATCCATTGGTGGGAAGGTCTTAGCTGTTATTATAGCCAGTGTCTAAATCCCTTACAATGTTTACTCAAATTTTGCAAAAAAAGCCCCAAATTTTACATGGTAGAAGCTTCAATTATGCCAAAGGAAGACACAGGACAGAAAAGCCCTAAATTTTTGGGTTAGGGTTGCTGCAAAATTAGGGTTTGCAGAAAATTGGGGCTTTTCAAAATTTCCTAGAGCATAGTGTTCTAGCAATACTAGGGAAGCTTCAGACCATAAAAGCCCCAACAAATTCACACAAAATGAGGCAAAATTCTTGAAAATCGCAATTTAGAGTTTTGGGCTCAGAAATGGGCTGGAACAAGCCGCTCTTCAGGTCGTCATGGAGCAGAAATACTGGGCTTGAGTTGTGGCGGCTGAAAGACGACTCCTGGGCAGCAAGATAGTGCAGCATACCTCCAAGTTCACAGCACAGAAATGGACCGGGCAGGTTGGAACTGTTTGCAAAAGAGCTGCGTTGAGAGGCGACGTACGAGTCGATGGCCATGGTCCTCACAAGGTCGTTTGTCGTCGGTATATGCGAGACGCCGCCAACATCATCGCAACGACACCTTCGCAGGTCATTGGGGCAGAATGCTGCTGTAGAGCAGAGATAGATGTGCTTTGCGATTGCAATCCATCTTTATTCTGCAGTCCACGCGCGTCCGATGATCAATAGCGATGACCCAACATCGAGCATGCCGTTTGAGCTTCCCATATCTAGCCTTGAGCAGAAACATCAATGCTTAAATCTTTCTTCTAGAGATGGTCCTGCAAAGGTGTCGCCCATCAAACTTGAAGCTTTCTTGGACAGGATCGAAGCTATCTCCATGAAAGACAGCAATGGACAATAGCGGGCAAAGCTGGATTAGTGACCAAGACTAGATAGTTGTAGCTTCATCAGGGCAGAAGAATGCAAGGGATGACGGGCAGAATGGCGCAGCATCAGGGAAGATAGCGGGCAGAACTGGAACGGCCTGCTGGTCAGCAACGTAGAGATGGCGACGTGCGGTGGAGACATACGGCAATGTTATCGCAGAGACATGGCAGGAAAATCGTGCGTGATGAGGCAAGGCTCAGTCAAGGAAGACCTGCTCTGATACCAATTGTTAAAAATGGGGAGAGGGTGAGAGATAAGATCTGAGGCACAAACTGATGTTGATGGATTGTGTTATCACAGCAAGTACATAGCCTCATTTATAGGCTGGGCAAGCCTTATCTTCCCACACAGACACCTCATAGATGAGGTCACACACAAGAGAATCTAGATCCTATAATCTAGGGGAGGAATCACACCTACCACATGAGGTGGCACAAGTGGCCTCAAGACTCTTCACACTCACACAACTGTAGGACACTCCTAGGACTCTAGGACCACACACACACACTAGGACTCCGATTCCAACAGGCCTATGACAGGAACCCCTCTGAAGCACAGATCTCTTGCCTTTCATTTCCAGTCACAAAAAAGGCATTAGCAAAAGAGTGCATAGAGATTGAGAGGTACACAGAACAGATTTTTAGGCTCCTCCATGACCTTGCAACGTGGCCTGGTAGAACCCTGATGACTCCTTTCCTACCACTTGTCTTCTAGCATGGTTTTTAATTGTAAGGTTAAGTACTTGAATAGTGCATTTCTGAACCACAAAGAAGCGCCCCCCCCCCCCCCCCCCCCGCCCGAAAAAAAGGGGAAAACCCAAAACAAAAACGCACAAAGAACAAATCTGATGTCATGTGTTGGTAGCCAACATAACCAGATTAGTTTGGTTCTTTTCCCTACAGTTTGTTCTCAATTGTTATCTATTTCAACTACAATTTGACATCCTTAACAAATACACCTTCTGAAGTACAAAACAGCTGCTTATCCACTTTCCTGCCCAAAAAAAAAAACAAAAGAAAAACAGAAGGGCGGCTCTGCACAAAGTGTACTGTTCCAGAAAACAGTTCACAACATGTTCACGAAGCTGATAGATCCCAATAGACATTATATATATACCTTCATAAAGCTAGAATATATCCAATCTTACAAATTGATTTTTAATGAATTGCGTGAAAGAACAAAGGAAACAAGGAAGTTTGTAAGTGACTTTACACAATTATAAATAAATGAGGAAATTTTTTAAAAAATAACTCCATAAGCAAAGTTACAGTTTTGTTCTCATTAGTACCATTCCAGAATCTCTTCGGTAAAACCAATGCTTACTAATCCCAACCCAAAGAATTAAAACTTCAATAGCAAAAGGAAGAAACACAGCAGAAAATAAGAAACAGAAATGCGCGCGCGCGTGAGAGAGAGAGAGAGAGAGAGAGAGAGAGAGAGAGAGTTTATTAAAGTGTTCTGAAGACCACTGGGTCTATGAGACTATGGGAAACCTGATACAAACAAGCTGAAGGGTGGAGCTACTAAACGAGCATCAACACCCATGCTAAACACTAAATGCTACATAGTCATATTAACATCACTGACACCATCATAAACATCAATATCGGGATGATCATCTACATCATCACTATCATCATATCATATCATATGTCATCAGAGTAAAAAGCGAAATCCAATCCAGTATCGCGGCTACAGCCCCCTAAATGCTGCCAGCTGCCTATGGACGTGGTCCTGTGCAGCCTCCTAGCCATGGCTGTGCGTCTGACAAGGGCTACGGTGACCCTTGTCGGTCCCGCTCCAACTTTGAACAAGGAAGGGATGTCCCCAAATGTCATTTGGGCATCAATCCTCTATAGGATCTATCGCGTCACTGCTGTGAGAGAGAGAGAGAGAGAGAGATGTCTCCAAGAGGCCTCGCAGGCCTATGAGACAAAGTACAATCAAAGAGTAACTCATACAAGCCACTGTGGGCTGAGGGAAAGGGCTCACTAAGGCCCTTGCTGAGTGCTATCCTAATTAGCTCAAAATGCAAAAGTCAAAACTAATACTAGTACTCAAAATACATAACCAGGTGCCATGGTGGCTCTCCGGTTCTGTCGAGTCATCTCTCGATGTAGCAAGGAGTGTGGTATCCATGATCTTTGCATCGGGTGAGTCATATCAAGAGTGACACCTCGGCTCGGATGGTCCCATCTGAGGAGAGCTGAGATAGATTGAATCTCCATCATGCTTTGGTCATCCTCTGCATCGTGCGTGATCTCTGTGTCTATGGCTCAACAACTGTCAAGAGGACATGAAATTATGGGACTTTTGATTTGCGACTCATTGCGTTTCAACCTAATTTACAGCCCACGGGACAGAACATGATGTATGCAAATGTTGGAGCAGCCCCAGGGTTGCAAACAAGTATGCCTAATGTAGCAACAAGTAACCTTGCTTTGGGAAAATTGCAAATTCGGGTGCTGGTCTGAATAGTACACCTTTTCCTAATGCTGGTAGTGTGGGGGATAGAGTAAGTGCTGCTGTCCCGTTGCCCAAGCACCTGTTTATGACAATTTGGCACCTCAGGGGAAGTTGAAGGACTTTAAAGAGGCAGGTGCAGCCGTGAAATTTGAGACATTTAGTGGGGTGCAGGACAAACTCAAGGCCTTGACTTTTTTGCAGCAGTTCGATGCAGCTTACACAAGAGGGAATTTCAAAGAGTCATCTAAGATACACCCAGCTGCAAGTTTTCTTAAGGAGAATGCACTTCAGTGATGGACCAGTATGCTTATGCATAGCACCGCACCAAACACGTGGGTAGGTTTCAAGCAGGTGTTTTCAACTGCATGACTTACCACAACTTTTGAAGTAGATATCATGATTGCTTGGCATGAGCTGAATTCCATTAATTTCCGCAATTTAGAAGAGTATAACAGGAAGTTTTGGGCAGCTTTGTTGCCCGTTAGCTCCTACCAGATTGTTCCTTTCACTGAGCAGGTTGAGAAATATTGTTGCAGGCTGCCTAAGGAGTTGAGAGACTATTGCACAAAGACTCAAGTCTCCAATATGTCTCAGCTTATCGAGAATGCTAGTACGGCATATGCTTTGATGCAAGGGAGGAGTTCTGTGTTCAAAGGTGGACAAAGGCAGGAATCTAAGAATGGATCTCGCGGGGATAAGTCTGATAGAAAAGCTAATCGTCAAAAGAATGAACGTAATCGTTTGTCTCCAAAGAAACAACACGCTTTATATGAAGCTGGTATATGTTTTATTTGCCAAGAGGAGGGACATCGGTCTAGAAATTGTCCCAACCGTAAGAGGAAGGAGCCGACTAGTGACATGGATGAGCCACGGAATGTTCCGAAGGGCAAGAGTTCCTAATTCCATAGCGGGTTGTTTACAGCTGGTTTTGTATAGCGTTGTATACATGTACTTATAAAAAGAATTTTGTATGGCAAAGTCCGCCACTCTTTTTGGCATCCGATTCTGGATGATGTTACGGTTTGCAGAATGGTGTTTTCCCTGCTACTTTTGGATGCTCTTTTGTCATGAGGTTTCAACAAAATGAGATTGCTATTTTTGTCATGAGGCTTCGACAAAAATAAGAATGCTATTTTTGCCATGAGGTTTCGGTAAAATATGCATGTTATTATTGTCATGAGGATTCAACAAGATGGGAATGCAGTGGTCTATGTCGTGCATCGTTGGCCGCGATATACGTGTTGTACTAGTCACTGTGGGTGTACTAGTCGCTTGGTTTGCAATGCTATACGTATTTGTTATCTGCAGCTCTACAAATCGTATATGCATTGTTGGTGATATGTTGGCGGCTTGGTTGGCTGTCCACTCAAATTTGGATTTTGATATCTCAAGTACTTCGGATGTTCATGATGTACCACTAGTGTGGGTCTGAAGAGATGGCCATAGGTGGGTAAAGCATGCATGAACTATCCCTGGGAAGTACAGTATAAGTATCTGTGTGCATGCATTCAGTGTTTATATATGCTCATGATGTACCACTGGCAGTGGGTTCTTAAGGATGGCCATACGTGAGGTGGATCGGACATCGTGGGGAGTGCATGTATGCATGTATGTGGAATGTTTGCTTGTCATTTGCCTGACAAACATTGTAGTGTATCCACATGGTTTTCTTTTGCAGGCAATCGAGGACTTTTGCCTTCTTTCAAGAGGGGGGTCTGTCACAAGGACGTAAAATTATGGGACTTTTGATTTGCGACTCCCATAATTTGCACGTGACTGCCTTAAGCCTCTGGGGCACGAGGGTCCGGCCATGGGGCGGGACTTGGTGAATTAAAATTCCTAGTGGGCCCTTGGAAATAGTGAATGTGTGCCCAATTACTAGGCAATTAATTCCTAGGGCCAAAGTGTGCAACAGGGGGCCCAAAAGAGTGGTGCAATTTAAAAAACACTGCTTTTTGGAGCCTGGGGCTTTAAAGGGGGGGGAAGCCCTTCTTTTAGATGCAGTGGCCCAAATCAGTTCTAGAGGAGCCAGATCATCAGTTTGGAGCTGCCAGAGCCTGCCAGGTGCTGCTAGAGTTAAATCGCTTTGACCAGGAGGTTCTAGAGCCTGCCAAGGAAATTCGTTTTTACCCAAGGGCCAGTTTCAGGTAATCCAGGACCCCTGCCAAGGAAATTCGGTTTTAACCAGGGGCCGGTTCCAGGTGATCCAGAGCTTGCCAGGAAAATTCGTTTTTACCCAGGGGCCAGTTTCAAGTGTTCCAGAGCCTGCCAAGGAAATTTTTTTTTACCCAAGGGCCAGTTTTAGGTGTTCCACAGCCTGCCAAGGAAATTCGTTTTTACCTAGGGGCCAGTTTCAGCTGATCCAGGACCTACCAGGGAAATTTGTTCTTAACCAAGGGCCAGTTCTAGGTGATCCAGAGCTTGCCAGGAAAATTCGTTTTCACCCAGGGGCCAATTTCAAGTAATCCAAGGCCTGCCAAGGAAAATTTGTTTTTACCCAGGGGCCAGTTCCAGGTGATCCAGGGCCTGCCAGAGCAAATCGCAATTGATCCAAGAGTCTGTTGCAGGTGGTGATTTCTGCCAGGGTGTCTGTTCCAATTTGCGATTTGCTTTTGGGCTGTTCCAGGTGCCTGCAATTGGTTCTAGGGCTGTTCCAGGAGTTCTAGACCTAACCAAGCTGCTTCGGGTGAACTGCAACTTGCTTTTTTCAGGCTTTTAGGCTCTGCAGGAGATTTCAACCTGATTTCTGGAGCTTTCTGGTTGTTGTGGCTGGTTTTGGTACCTTTCTAGGCGTGGGTGTTCTATTCTAGGCTGTTGTTGGGGCTGTGCCAGGGCAGAATCAGCTTATCTCCGCAGGATCTTGGTTTTCTAGCCAGGGTGACCCTTCTTATGTGGATTATGGGTAGAAGAAGGCTTGTCTTTGCCTGTTTTTGCCATTTCCTGATTGGTTGCTGGCTAGTTATTGTGTTTGGGTTTCTTTTCTCGCGAAGAAGGGTTGATTTATGCTGTTGGGCAGTGGCCAGGGAGGCTTTAGATTGAAGAAACTCGCTGGGAAGTGTTTGGTTGTTTGATTGCACCAGAGTTCAGCTGTTGAGGGCTTTGTCTTGCAGTTTTCAGCCGTGTTTGGCTGGTTGGGCACTTGGATGTGCGATTGCAGGAGTGGTTCAAACAGTGGATGCTATTGGGGTCTCTATTGCATGCTTTGGTTGGAGGAGGATACAGGATTGCCTAGGGATTGGATGCCGTTCTGTAAGATTTGGGGAGACAGAGAGCAAGAGAGTTAGCTGAGAGCTGAAAGCTTGAGAGCTTAGTTGCAATAGAAGAGTGTAACAGTACAACTGAAAGAGTGAGAGATAAGGTTTTGTCCTAGTGACAAAACCTTAGTAGTCACTAACCATAGTTAGTGGACTAACTGCAGTTAGGGGGAAAAACCTCTTAGAGAGGGAAAAGTGCCCCTAACTAGCTTATTAAATTACATTGGTCACTGCTGAATTATATCTATAATTCTAACACCCCCCTGCAGTGCCAATGTCATGTACAAGGCTGATTAATCACCAAACGGATATAACTTCAGGGCACTGCGAAATGCCTCAAACTTTTCACGTGGAAGTGCTTTGGTGAAAATATCTGCAACATTGTCATGTGTGGACACAAAGATCATGCTGATCTCTCCTGCATGCAACTTCTCTCTGACGTAATGATAGTGAACCTCAATGTGCTTCGTGCGAGCATGAAACACTCGATTCTTTGCCACTGCAATGGCACTCTGACTATCAGTGAGAATTGGAAAAGGACCCTCCAATGACAGATGAAGATCAGCAAATAGACGACACAGCCAAACACATTTAACTGTTGCTGTGAAAGCTGCCCTGTACTCAGCTTCACATGATGAGGTAGCCACTGTAGATTGTTTCTTGCTCAGCCAGGAAATGCAAACTTTACCCAAAAAGAAACAATTGCCACTAGTGGACTGCCTAGTGTCATAATCACCAGCCCAATCTGAATCACTGTAGGCATGCATCTGCAAGTCACCCCCCCGGGAAATAACAAGCCAAAAGACTTCGTGCCCTGCAAATAACGGAAGATGCGCTTAACTGCCTGCCAATGCATGGTTTTTGGGCTGTGCATATACCTGCTCACCTGAGATACCGCAAATTGAATATCAGGTCTAGTGTTGCAGAGATAAATGAGGCATCCAACAGCCTGACTGTAAAATGTGGCATCAACTGATTCTCCTGCATCATGCATTGTGAGTTTCAGCCACGTCTCCATAGCAGTGGCTATGGGCTTACAATCATGCATGTTCAATCTGTCCAAGAGTTTCTGCACATACTTGGACTGAGACATAACAGTGCCACGTCTCTCTTGCGAGAACTAGATCCCTAAATAAAAGTGAAGCATATACAAATCTGACATGTCAAAGTTGGTCTCCAAATCAGCTTTGAAATCTGCAATATTGTCTTCATTGGACCCTGTGAGCAGTAAGAGTCATCGACATAAAGAATGATGACTAAAATTTCCCCCCCATCCTTCTTGATGTAGAGGGTGCTCTCAGTAGGACTATTATGCAGCCCCTTGCTGGTCAAAAAGGCATAAATTTTGGCATACCATGCACGAGGGGCCTGTTTCAACCCGTACAAAGCTTTATTTAGCTTGCATACCTGAAGTGCATTTGCTGTAATTTCAAAGCCTAGAGGTTGTTTGACATAAACCTCTTCCAACAAGTCTCCGTTTAGGAAGGCTGTTTTAATGTCCAACTGATGAACATTCCATTCAAAATGTGCAACCATTGCAATAACAGATCGGATGGTGGTCATCCGGGATGTAGGAGCAAAAGTCTCCTCATAATCTATGCCCTATTTCTGAGCATAGCCTTTGGCAACCAGCCTTGCCTTGTATCTGTCAATGGAGCCATCTGGCTTTCGTTTCACCTTGAAAACCCATCGTGTACCAATGGCATGTTTACCTGGTGGCAATTCTACGACATCCCAAGTCTGATTTTTCTTAATGGACTGCAACTCATCGTGCATGGCATTCATCCAATGCACATTGTCCTTTGCTTCTTCGAATGTTGCAGGCTCCTCGTCATCGAGAAGAGTACCTGCATATGCTAATTCCACTGAATTAGCACCTTCCATGTGCCTTACTGCACTGCGAGTCCTGCCAGGTAATGGAGCATCAATCTTACTCTCCCTGAGAGTCTGTAACAGCCAGTTTGGGACTGTTTTTGCTGCATGTATGTCTGCAATTTCTTGCTGAACTATCTGTTCCACTGCCTGTGGAGGTAGCAAGACATCCTATGGCTGAACTGGAGCATCGGGAGGTGGCTGTAAATTCTGATTTGCATCAGAAATATCAGCAGGGGAACCCAAGGCAACGGGTAGCAACCCCTCAAAAACATCCTTTGAAGAAGAAGGCATATGAAATTCAGCCTGAGTGTGAGCTGAATTTTCTGCAAATATCACATCTCTACTGACAATGATATTGCGCATAGCAAGATTGTAGAGACGGTACCCCTTGCTTTCCACACTGTACCCAACAAATATGCACTTAATTGCCTTATCTGACAACTTATGCCGAAATTCAACTGGCACATGAGCATATGCAAGGCATCCAAAGACACGGAAATGATCCACTGAAGGCTTTCTCCCATTCCAGACTTCATGGGGATTTTTTGTTTTGAAATCCTTAGTGGGAGCCCGATTTAAGATGTAGTTGGCACACATTAGACCTTCAAGCCAGAATTTGTGAGGCATGTGTTTGCTTTTCAGTATACATCTATCCATCTCCATAAGAGTTCTATTTTAACTCTCAGCTTTGCCATTTTGCTGAGGGGTCAGCCTCTCTGTGAGCTGATGCACAATACCCTTGCCTTTCAGAAAAGCATCAAAATCTGCAGACAAGTATTCCCCACCTCTATCTGTGCGCAATGTTTGTATCTTGAGTCCAGTTTCATTTTCAACCATGGCTGAAAAGTGTTTAAACACCATGAACACTTCTGATTTGTGCTTCAGCCCAAAGACCCAAGTGAAATTGGAGTAATCATCAATGAAAGTAACAAAGTAGAGATGACCACCCAATGATGGAGTCCTCATGGGACCACAGACATCACTGTGTATAAGCTGTAATTTTCGGACAGCTTTAACTGAACCATCCTTTTTGAAGGGGAATCTGTGCAACTTGCCTAAAATGCACCCTTCACAGGTATGTGGAGGAGGTATTTCAAGAGGTGGCAATGCATCAACCATAGAGTGCTTATGAAGTGTCATCAAGCTGTTGTAATGCATGTGGCCATATCTGGCATGCCATAACTCTAAATTCTGCATGGCAGCAGTAGGAGTAGAAACTGCAAGAGCATGGGCTGCTCTTTTCTCAAAACGATCAAGCTGAAAAAGCCCACGCAGCAGAGTACCAGATAATCTCAAGGCATAATTATTTTCTCTGTTCCGGACAGCACATTTGTCATCCTCAAAGATGACCTGAAATCCAGCCCTGTTAAGAGTGGACACTGAAAGGAGATTCTTGGTGATACCAGGCACATATAAGACATCTGAAAGTCTGAAAACTGAGCCATCAATGGCGGTAAGCTCAACTTCTCCTGTACCACGTACTAAATATGACGAGTTGTTGGCACAAGTGACTTTCTTACCAACGGGAGGTGGATGCAAGGAAGTAAAGAGACACTTCCTAGAAGTGATATGTTTGAAGGCACAGCTGTCAAAATACCAAGTATTCAGTGTTTCATTGACACTGAAAGCTGATGCATCCGTGGAAGGATCATAACTGCAAGTCAAAAAGGCATATGTATCATCATTACAAGTGGCTGTACTATCCCAAGCAACTAGAGCAGCCAGCCTAGAGTCTGAAATGCAAGATAAAAAGGCATAATCCTGTCCAACAAAGTTGGCTGCAGCATCCCCACTGTTAGATGCATGAGGAGCTGAATCTGAAACAGCCATACCGGAGCTATTTTTCTTCTCTTTTGCAAGCCTTTTCCTGCATTCTGCAATGTGATGACCTGGCTTTTTGCAGTAATGACAAAAACCTTCTTCTTGGGCTTACTTGCATCATTTTTAGCCTTTTGTGAAGGCTGTCCTGACCCACTTGAAGGCTGATTTACTGATGTCTTTGCCTATCCCTTTGTTTTTGACTTAAACTTTGAGAGCATAGCTTGTTCACCTGCACGTGAAGCCAAGTTTTTCCTAATCTGTTCTTCCTAAAGCAGAAGTCCTATCAACTCATGAAAAGTGAGAGGATTTGCACCCCCCCTCAATGATAAGTTCAGCGAGGTATGAAAGCTGAGATAAGACTCAGGAAGAGAATTCAGAGTGGTGGTAATCATCTCTGAATCAGGAATAATCTCATCAATGTTCAATAATTGCTCTCTGAGATCCTGTAGCTTTGTGAGGTGAACTGACATGGAGTCACTCTCTTCCATATTACTTAACTCTCTTTTCAAGAAAGATACCCTTGCATCATTCCGGGCTACATACATGCTTTCTAAGATATCCCACGCTGCCTTCGAGGTCTTACACGACCGGATATGCGGAATGATAAATCTTTTCACTGAAAGAGAGATGCATGACAAAGCTAAGGCATCCCGTGAATCCCATCTCTTCTGCTCTGGAGTAGTGGCTATAGCTGCACCAACAACTTGTCCTGCAGCTACACCCTGTGCATGACCTCTTCCACCTCCTTGCTGGGGAGGGGTATTAGGTGCCATACCTGCTGGTCGGATCTCATCCCCATTTACATAATCCCATAAATTGCGAAAAATCAAAATATTGTGTACCATAAAACTCCATAGGGAGTAGTTGGTACCATCCAACTTGTCTTCCTGTGAAAGACCACCGAACGGGAAATCATTCTGATTTTGCTAGGCCATATCTGAGAAAGAGTTTTTAGCAAATACAAAACTAAATTCCCTTACTGGGAATAAAATGCACAACTCCCAAAAAACACAGCCAAGCACTGGCTGTAAATGCAACTCAGATTTCTGCACTTGCACTATCAGAAATCTGTCCAAGCATCAAAAACTCTCCAGAATCTGCCAAAAGTGCTGCAAAACACTTCAAGAAAGGCAGTATGAACTGAAATCTCTAAAATTGCTCTCCCAACACAAAAGCCCCAAAATAGGCCTGAAATTGCAACCAGAAAGGGGCAAATTGATCAAAAGCCCCAAATGTTGCAAGAATTGCGCTCTGTCTGCAAAAGCCCCAAATTTCACTGCAAAATTGCAGTGTAATCACAAAATCCCCAAATTTGTGCAAGAAATTGTATTGCAATACTGAAAGCCCCAAATTTCGAGCTGGAAATTGCAACCAGAAAGGGGCAAAAGCACAGAAAGCCCCAAATTTTGCAATTTGAGTAGAATGCCCCAAATTTTTGGGCTAAACCTCTGAATCTGCCTGCAATGTCTGCTTCACAAGCAACTATGAACCCGAAAATACCCAAATGACTGCAAAAGACTGCAAATGTCTGCACAAATACCACCAGATCTGCTGGTACGGTGATTGTACGACAGAGTACGGATGAGCAAGTACTGATGTACGAACGAGCAGATCCAGAATGTACGGCACAGATACGTATGGCGAACTGTACGAAAGCAGGACCGTACGGCGAACTGTACGGACGTACGACAAACTGCAGTAGCTGTACGTTGTATGGGAGTTCCCTACAAAGCAGCTGTACGACGACGAGACTGGAGGTACGACATGTACGGAAGCAGTAGGTATGGCAGGTACGACGAGTACGAGCAGGTATGGACGAGTGGTGCAAGTACAGTGCGGGACTGTACGAAATTAGTTCGTACAGATTGTACGGACGACGATGGCGATGGAGCAGAAGCTTGCGGGCGCTAATGATGGAGGCAAATATGCAACAGGAGCTAAAGGGAGCAGGGAGCACGCAACTCTTGAACCTGCTCTGATACCAAATGTAAGATTTGGGGAGAGAGAGAGCAAGAGAGTTAGCTGAGAGCTGAAAGCTTGAGAGCTTAGTTGCAATAGAAGAGTGTAAGAGTACAACTGAAAGAGTGATAGATAAGGTTTAAGGTTTTGTCCTAGTGACAAAACCTTAGTAGTCACTAACCATAGTTAGTGGACTAACTGCAGTTAGGGGAAAAAACCTCTTAGAGAGGGAAAAGTGCCCCTAACTAGCTTATTAAATTACATTGGTCACTGCTGAATTATATCTATAATTCTAACACGTTCACCGTTTGAAGTTGAGCAGGGAATTACAGAGTGGGCTGGACAGGAAATCTGAGGGCGTTGGTTTGCCTGTGGAGTAGCTTCCCAGAGACCTTTGTAATCAGCATCTTGGCTTTAGATGAATGTTAAATAAATACCGCAAAGGGCACCAACATTTGGGGCCAATCGATGTCTTTGTTTCTGAGTAGAAGTGCTCTATGATTTGTGGTGTGTTGCAAAATTTCTTGTCTATTTACTGTATATACTGTATTTGCGTGAATCCTACCAGCCTTTACATTGTTGAGGCTGGTTTCAACCGCTCTGTGCCATCTCTTCCCACTGATCCAAACTGCTCTCTTGTCAGCTATCTCCTCCTCCTCTACTCCACTATGTCCTAGAGAGAGAGAGAGAGATAGAGAGAGAGAGAGGGGGGGGAGAAAGAAAGAAAGAAAGATTATTAAAGTCTTCAGAAGACCTATAGGTCTATGAGTCTTTGAGAAACCTGATACAAGCAAGCAAAAAGGGTGGAGCTATCAGCACCCACGCAGAAAACAAAATATAAATGCTACATAGTACAACAAAGCATGCTCAGGTTTTCGTCATTTATCATAGATATTCACTTCTAAACCTAAACCTATAGTAGTTTCCATTGACTGTACAATTAATCTCACAAAACTCTCCAAGATAAATTCCTCCACATAAAGAATTTGAATCTTTGCGCATGCTACGACAAATAAGTCATCTATGAAGCTCCTTATCATTTGCCCATTGGAACACCAATGCTTTGTTGGAAATAAAGAGTCTCCCACATTTACAAACAAATTATCTAGAAGAACAACCAAGGACATCATCAACATCTACAACTTTTGCGCACCCTTTTTTTAATCAGACCTAAGTCTTTCTTTTTAGATTTCATAAATTAAAAAAACAAAAATGCAAGGTTGAATTTTCAAGTCTTAAAACTTTGCATCTATCTTTTTCATATTTGTAACTGAAAACTTAGGATACTCCAAGTAGGGGGGGAGCCGTGGCACACAGCATGATTGGACATCTATGCTAGGATCGGGGCCAAGAGCTCCTGTCCATGTGCGAGTAGGCCCTCCGCTTGTGGAGCCGGCGTAGTACAGCCCGCACATTCTGTGCCGTAAATAATATGCATGTGGTGGGCCTAGGAAGGGTGGACATATCAAGTAGTGTCTGAAATGGGGCATCATACAAGGATGTCGCATAGATGTACCACACATCAAGGTCTGTGATGGAATAGATGACTTTCCCTCGGATAGGAGTCCCCATGAAAAGATAAAATCACCTCCTCGAAAAGATTGAATCACCTCACCACCTTTGGGATTGAAGGAGAGGAAATGAAGGTACTTACATAACATGGATGCATTGGCACCCACTGGTGGTGCTAGCTCGTATGAGGTGGGATCTCATCTCTTGGCACTCGTCATCAAACCATGGATTTGGGGCATCTTCCTTGCTAGTGATCAAGCTGCAGAGCAAGTCGTGAGGAAAGACTTGGCGATGGCATTCTGAACTATCAAGGCCAAATGTCTGAAGCATGGGTAAGGTTTGCATCATCTCCCAAGTGGATCGGAGCTCACGGAACCAGAGGCCTATATATACTGTGTTCAAGGCATGGTCAAAGTGTATCTGAATATTGATGGAAGCAGGTGGGTCTCACCCTGCTACTGGCGTGCTAATCGATATGCTAGGAGTGGTCTGCACCAAGTGGAGGGGGGAAACGGTGAGATCATGTACATGTGTAACAAAGGTGCGGAGCCCATTATATAGTCCACTCTACTTGCCCCTCCTCCATGCGGGAAGCAAGCGAGCCCTGCAGATGACATCCATCTGAGAAGGCCGTTAGATATAATTAGGTCATGCACTGCTCCCATCTCTAGTAGGTGTTAGCCATACCCTGTGACACCTGTGTAGCATCTGGATGTCAATCTCCAGTACTCTAAGGGGGTCAGCTCCAAAGTCAAGCAAGTTGACTTGTCTCCTCCATGTCCGTGCATTAAAATCACCCAGTAGGAGAACCTCCCCTTGCCTAGAGAATTATGTGATGTCATCATATATTGTCTTATATGGGATGTGCCCCTCTGTGGTGACCTCATGAGCATATGATGATGTATTTAGGGAAAAATAGCACACCGCACCCGTGCATCGTGTGGTTGGATTCGAATCCACATATGTCGTGCATGCTCCTCTCGACATATCACAGAAATGAGCGGCCTCAAGTGTGATTTGAATAGGACAACTACACCCCCAGAGCCTCAAACTCCAGTATTTCTCCTCAATGGATTCGAATCCACATATGTCGTGCATGCTCCTCTCGACATATCACAGAAATGAGCGGCCTCAGGTGTGATTTGAAGAGGACAACTACACCCCTAGAGCCTCAAACTCCAGTATTTCTCCTCAATGCCTTCCTATAGGATGACTCTCATATGTATCCTGTTAATGTAGGCAGTCCGATAGAGTGTGTGACCATGGTGTGTGTGTGCCTCAAAGTGTGCGAGGTGTGAGGCACGAGGAGAGTCGTGAGGGTCTGACGTGCTCGCCGCATACGCTGTTCAGCGTCGTCTGCGATCGCGTGGCCAATTATCCTGTCCGTACTTCCGTACGACGGTCGTACAGTTCCCGTACGCCAGGTTTCCTTACCTTCGCGTTTTGGAACAAAGCTCCCTTCCCCCCTGCACGCCCGTTCCAATCCTTCAGTCTTTCTTCCCCAGGTCCGTACAATCTGTCCGTACTAGCTCCGTCAAATTTTCCGTACAATCGTCAAACTTACCGTACAGTCTGTCAGTTGTCCCGTACAGCTTGTCAGTCCTTTCCTGCAACCTGTCAACCTTCCATACAGTTTCTGTCAACTTTTCCATACGTCCGTACAGTGCCTTAGTGCAACGTCCCTTCCGTACAGTTCTGTCAGCTTCTCCTTTTGTCCGTAAAGTGATTCAGCCCTATCTCCTTCTCTTCGTTTGAAATCTGTTGAATCCCCTAGCCTCCATGGCAGAAGTAAACAAGTATTATGTCAAGAGAGCACTCTCTCCTGAACCCAAAAGACAATCAAGGGAAACCTCTCCCCTCATAGCTCCTTCTTCTGAAGATGCTTCCTATGTGTTTGATATGTTGAATGATGATTTTCAACAAAGTAGAAGGGAATGGATTCAACCTGCTCCGGAACTCACTTACAGAATGAAGTTGCCATCTCTTGTGCATCCTTTGAAGAAGCTCTCTCAAACGGCAGTTATCATCTTTTTCCGAGGCAAAATTCCCTCTGCTAATGATGTGGGACAATGGGTGAATTCTCTCATAGGTGGATGCTATGTAGAAGGAGTCTATTTTGCCTCCCGGGGATTTTATGAAGTTCATCTTTTGGATGCATTGACAAAACAAAAAATGCTGGAAATGTCCCCTTTATTCTTTGGTCGACAAATGGTGCATATCATGCCTTGGTCCCCCAATAAGGACTATCAAAACCTCATCAAGCATCATTGCCCTGTATGGGTTGAAGTGGTTGATTTTCCAGATTACATAAAAACAGAGCTTCCAAGTTTAGCTATAACATTGGGACAAGTGATCGGTCCCCCTCGTCCCACAGGTAATAAAAATCGTTTTTGCATCTTATGGGATACTGATAGACCGACCCCCTCCTCTATTGCAGTTGAGATTGAGGGTGTTAATTTGGGGAAAAAATATTTCACTTTAAAATGGGGCATTTTTGCTGGAGCTTGTTTTTCTTGTCACAAGTTTGGGCATCTTGCTTCAGAGTGTCCCTCTATCCTTCATCCACCTCCTCCAGCAGCTATTCCTTTGCCATCTAATAGAGGAGGTCAGAAGACGTATGTGGAAAAGATAGAAGCTAAAGGAGCAAAGCCTTCAATTCATACAGGGAGCCAGGCCAATTCAGCTCAAAATAAGGATAAAGGAAAAAGCAAGTTAGGGGAAAATAACTCATCTTCTCATGAGGGATGGCAGACTGCAAAAAAGACGGTGCCTCTCAAACAAAGACCTCCTCCAATCTCGTAATTGGGATGCCTCTGCTCCTTCTCTAGGACAATCTTCTACCTCTCCAAGCAACCCCATCTCAAAGGCATGGGTTAATGCAGTCAAGAAGGGTCTTCCCCTTTGTGAAGAAGATGATATTATCAGGGAATTGGATGCTGAGGGTCAGCAAGACCCTGTGGCAATGGCACCATGAGATGGCATGAGAAACTATGAGACTAGATGTATCCTTGACATAGCCTGAGGCATTCCCTTGAGGGGGGGTTTGTTGGGATATCTCAGGGTGTATGCCTCAGGCACACCTTATGTTTCTATGTGTGAGTGCTAAAGGCACAGTTAGGTGCCCACAAGCACAGTTAGGTGGTGGAAAGCCACCTAGGATGATTGAGAGAATCTAGGAGCAGATTGAGGAGATGATTGTGGAGCTCTGAAGTCATCAGTGAGGCACGATTTGGTGTGCTGGTCACTAATCGTTTGAGAGCTCATCCATATAGAGCTGCATTTCCTTTCATTTTCCCCTTTGGTCTTTTTCTCAGGTGAGCTGTCCATTTCACCACTTGTAGCAAGAGATTTTCCCCTCAAAAAGAGTTTCTTACAGATTCTTAGAGTTCTTGATCTCTGTAAGTCTGGTTCAGTTTGCAGCAAGGCCTGGTGTTGCTTTCTGGTCGGTTTCTGTCTACTTGCAGGTTCACTGGTGCTCAGGCAGGTCCAGCTATGAAGGCGAACAGCTCGGAGCTTGCTATGGCTCCCATGGGCATGTGTGGAATGGCATGGGAGCATGTGTGGAATGGCGCTGGCAGTGTGGGGTGCTGTAGCAACCCATATATCCCTTCTGTGGCCTGGTATAAGTCACGCGACAGCAGAGAGGTACAATGTGGGGGGGTTTGGAGCCACTCCAAGGTAGCCTTGGGCTCCCATGAATCTGGAACAGCAGTGCTCGCAGTGTGGGGGCTGGAACAGCCCCTAAGCCCCTCCTTAGGCCTTTCTTGGAGCACACAATAGGGCATGGTGGTGCAGGGAGGTCCCGTAACCTCTTGAGCTCCCTCTAGGAGGTGGCACGATACATGGAGCAGCCCATTATGAGCAGGTGCAGGCAGCGCAAAGCTGCCACTAATGACGCACCACTGCCACTAGTGACGAGGACCGCAAGGGAGAGCTGAGAGGGGGGTTGAGAGGTGGGGCAGCTCGGAGGGAGGGGGAGGGGAGAGAGAGATGGAGAGAGAGAGGGAGATATGATATGATTCTATTAAAGTCCACTTCAGACATTACAATATCTATGGGACTAGATGACACTTTCATAATAATAGTGGTTCTTTTACATGACTGGTACATTTTCCGATAGATCCTATGTGTGGCCAACCTATCGGCCATGTCCAAAATTTTACTCTGTAGTGTCTTAGAGTTTCCTTAAGATATGCACCCAGGTCATTGCCATTGTACGTTTCCTTGTACTTTTCCCTGATATGCATGTATACTCTGCAGCGAAGGAGTGCATGCTCTTCATTTTCTCTCTCCTCCGTTGGGCAGATTTTACAGATTCTTGCCTCCCTCGGGATTGTTGGTCCGGCATATCTACGGTTTTCTACCTCTAGATCGTGGAAGCTGGTTCTTATTCTGCAGATTATGTGCCTTTTGAAATATTCCAGAGATACTCCTGCATTTCATGTTCTCCAACGAGTTTCTCTCACATGTGGGCTGGTCGAATTTAGGGGTTGACCAGGCTGGTCAAGGTCAACCCTTTGACTTTTTTCCTGAGCATTCACTTTTTGAGCCAAATTTCAACTTCGCTTATCTTAGGTCCTAACCTTTTTTTAACCTTTGGGGTTTCTTTTCAGTGTCCTAGAGCCTAAAAATTAGCTTAGAAGATCTAATCTAAACCTCCTTAATCTGAGGAAGGGCATTTCATTTGCTATTGCTGGAGGGTGTTGGGCGGACACCTACCCGATTGCAACCCAATATCTCTGCAAATGAGCCCACATATCACACCTTCATAAAATTAGAAGGTCGAGATAATTAATATGAAGGTAACAAAATAGTATAAATAGTACGTTGTCTATGGGATATATGTGTGTACCAACGTGCTATACATGGAATGTGTGTATGTGCACGCACGCCCACCTTTACCCAAGTCCAAAGATAAAGCAATGAACCGTCACCTTTTGAGGTTGGAACCCACTCCCTTCCTTAGGCACCCCATTATAAGATAGCGAAGAAGTAGCAAGGTTTATATGGTAGAGAACAGATCTCAGACACCTATATGTGCTCTAATTTGATGCAATAGCTGTACATCATTGTGCTAGGTTGAGATGAGTATGCATGAGACTCATGGGTTAGTATTAGGTGAGACTCAACCACCCATGTCACATTGCAGCTTGTTACTTCGTCGATTGACGTCAACTTACCTCCCAACGTGTCAACTTATGCACAGCATCGCTATTAATGGCAATATACTAGGAATTCCAAGAAATACTTGATTTTTAGGATGATGCCATTGTGCTGCCATGTGTAGACCCAAAAATAGAAATAAGCTTCCCGCGTAATTCCTGAGGCACATGTGCATATGCTACACAACCAAATGTACAAAAGTAACCCACATCGGTCTTACGATCATTTCAAGCTTGATAAGGTGTCATAACCTTAAGTGACTTTGTGGGAGACCTATTCAAAATGCAATGGGAGCACATACTTGCTCCAAAACTTATGTGGCAACCCTTTTTCCTTCAGCATGCATCTTCTCATCTCCATTAGTGACCAATTTTTTCATTCATCCACTACATTATGCTCAAGAGTGCCCTATACTGTGCATTGATGTCGAATGCCATTTTCAATCAAAAAATGTGTTTATGCCTTGGACATATACTCCCCCCTTGGATCTGAATACATGGTTTGTAACCTGCAGTCAAATTGATTTTCGACAGGTGACAAAGTGCTTAAACACAGCGAAGGCTTCAGATTCTGCTTTAAAGCAAACATCTACGTAAATCTTGTGAAATCATCTATAAAGGTAGCAAAATACAGATGAACTGCAAAAGATGGTGTCCACATTGAAAAACAAAAATCATCTGCGTACAAGCTGCAATTCTCTGGCAGCCTGGAGTGCACCATCCTTGGGAAAAGAAAATATATGCATTTTCCCCAAAATACTGTTGGATGCGGGGAGCAATGAGAGGAAACTAGAATGCAAGGAGAAGACAACAAGCTGAAGGAAATGAAGAGTACTTGCAAAATGGATGATGAGAAAGTACAAGAGACGGCCAAGATAAGGAAGTCAATTTAGGACTAAAATGTCCTACGTGTACTATGTGTTCCAATAGGACCAATTGTCATAACTAGCCTACAAGGGCATACCAAGCACGGACTCCATTCAGTGTCATGGACACAACGTGTGAATCTGGTACAATCTCATCAATATGGATGAGCTGCTCTGCTTCTCCTGCAGGAGCAAGGAAACTTTTGATCGTACCCATGGCCACTAACCGCAATGTCACAGCAAAGCCCCGGTAAGACTCACGGACTCCATTCAGTAGTCTTACCGGGGCTTTGCTGTGACATTGAGGTTAGTGGCCATGGGTAACCCCGACCACTACTCCTTTTGATCAGCTTGTTTCCTTTCTCCTGCAGGACAAGCAGAGCTGCTCCAAAAGGGCTGCCTCTATCAACACAGACCAAGCCTTTGCCAAGATCACGGTAAGGGTTGCAAGAATTTTAGCTAGTTTAAGCCTTCTGGTACCTCTTCCTCTTCTCTCCCAGCTGATGGGAAGAAGAAATCCAATTGCTGTTATTGCAGGAAGCCCGGCCATGCCATGTCTGAATGTCCGAGGCGCATTGCTTCAGAAAAGAGAAAACAGCAGCAAGGTCTTGCAGTTCCAAATGCTCCTGCTGCCCATGATCACACTCATGAGGCAGAAGACATGACTCATGATTAGCTGGAATTTGTTGTGACCAATCACTACAATTCGAAGAAGCATGCTTCAGCTTTGTCAATTTAAGATTTCCAGTCAGCTTGGTATTTTGACAGCAGTGCTTCTAAGCACATTACCATGAAGAAGGGTTTGTTGACACGTAGCCTAAAGAGAGGCTGGGACAAGGCAATACTTGTTAAGGCAAACCCAAACAAACAGTACATGTGGCTGGAAATCAGAAAAGAGAAGGAAAAAAAATTCCTTGAAGCCTACCCTCACAATCCCCCATCTACAACAAAACTAGACATATACATAGTGCAGAAACCTTCATGCATTTGAGCAAGGACATAGAGGAATACTCCAAGAAAGGTGCAATCACGCTAGCATGAAATTTCAATGCACGAACTTGCTCCAAGAGAGCACCAACAATAGTGGAAAGTAGAAAGCCAATATGGATGGAAGAACTCGACAAAGAAGAGGAAACAACAAACTGGCAAAGAGTCTCAAAAGACATAGGAAAAGCTACCGCATGGGGGAGACACTTGCTCACCCCCTGTGGATGTTTCAGCTTGAAGATGTGCAATGGGAGCAAGGTCTTCGACAACATAGATGGCCTCACATGCACAACCACATGGGGTCTAGTGTTGATTACCTCATAATTGACCCACATGCAACTCATTTATTTGAAAATTTTGAGGTTAATGATAAAGCACTTGAATCAGACCACAGAGCAATTTCCCACCCCATACATGGCGTAACTAAAGACAACACAGCCACTAAGACCAGGACATCCCCCCGGATCAAGATGGACCACAGCAAACGCCGTGTGTATCAAAACGACCTAGAAAGCACCCTCACATAAGCTCAAGTGGAAAGGCAGCTGCATAGAGTTGAACAACCAGCTAACAGACTCTCTAAACAGAGGCAGCCCACACATGTTTAAAAGAAGCAAATGAAGGAGCAAAGGAATGCCCTATAACAGCAGATACAATATGGAATGCAGAGATGCCAGACATGCGTGGAACTCAGCAATAACAGAAGAAAAAACAGCAAGGGAAAGGGGATACAAAACAGTAACCAGGGGGGAAAAAAAGCAAATTCCTGCAAAGCATACAACAGGAGAGGCACGAACAGCTCCAGAGGGACCTGAGCCAAATCAATTCATGCAAAAAGTTCTCAGAAAGGAGGGGCAAAATGGAAAGACATGATAGCATTTATCAAAAGCCTCCACGAGAGAGACGGAGGAGATGACAAGGAAACAAAGTCACTTCTGTCAAAGCACGAGGTATCATGGTCAATTGAGGACATAAAAAATGGACTAAAGAAACTAGCCAATGGCAAGACACCACACCCTCAAGGCCTCCTCGCAAAAATGTTAAAATGGCAATACAAGAGGGGTTCCCGCAAGAGTGGCAAACCAACAAAATAGGTCCCATATTCAAAGGGGGCGACGCAAAAAACTACAAGACAATAATGGTAAGCAGCCGGATGGCCAAACTCTATGGCACAACCTTGGAACAGGAAATGAATGAATGAGCAGAAAGCACCAAGGCAAGGTCGCTATCCCATGCAGGTTTCAAGCCCAGAAATTCCACGATGGACCACCTAGTCACAACAAGAGCAGTAGCAGAAGGAGCAATGGGTAAAGACAACGCCCTATATTGCTGCTTTGTACAGTTCAAGAAGGTATTTGGCACAGTAGAGAGATGCTGTGGGCGCAAATAACAAAACTAGGGCTTCCCCAACACCTAAGGGAAGCCATCCTTTGACTCTATGAAAGAGTGTTGGCTGAACAGGTGAGGCCACTAGAAGACGACTCAAATCAGGTTAAAAAGTCGCTATACGCAGTGATATAGGCATCAAGCAAGGATATCCAACACTCTTTGGGCTGTTCATTGATGAGCTACATGATTGGATGATGGCTCACAGCAGAGCAGGGTCCCGAATTGCAGTCTACACAATCCTCCTATTGCTGTATGATGGTGTGATCCCATTGGCAAAGGATGTGCATCGACTGCAGAGACACTTGGATGCTTTACACGATTTCAGCAGATTTTGCAGCATGCAAAGACCAAGGTTATGATCATTGGGAAGGAGACATGCAACCCACTTTCACATTTGAGAGAGGACATGAAGGTGGTACACTCCTACAGGTGTCTGGGCATAGAATTCACAGACAACTACAAGTGGAACATCCATATGGAGAGAAGGATCCTAGGGGGAATGAAGGCATATTTCAGCCTACACAGCACATGCAAAAAGTACCACCATGCCAGTAGGATATCACACAAGGCAATGGAAGATACACAAATCTCTGGATAGCACAGAGAGGGGATGAAATGGATGGAAATATGGGGTATAACGGTTGCTGATATATCAGAAGATGCATGTGAAATCAGGAGTTGGTGACGCATAAAATACTACAGAAATTATGGCAAGACCTGGGGACAAAAATGTAATTTTAAAGTTTGACGTGACGGGTGTTCTTCTGTGACCCTTTGCTATCTACACTCTCTCTCAGCTGTACGCCTCCAAAAAGCAACAATCTGCTCCTGCGAGCCCTCCCCCTCCCTCCCGCAACCTCTACCTCTCCCTAGCTCCCCCCGCCTCGACCGTCCTCACCCCCCTGCCTCTCCGCCCTCACCCCCTCGCCCTCCGCCTCACCCTCGCCGCTGCCGCCTGCACCCCCCCTCGCCTCTCCGCTCTCACCCCCTCGCCCCCTCCGCTCTCACCCCTCGCCTCTCCGCCTCACCCCCTCGCCTCTCCGCTCTCACCACCTCCCCCTCCGCCTCACCCCGCTGCACCCTCACCCGCCCTCCCCCGCCCTCTCCCCTCGCCTCTCCGCCCTCATCCCCCTCGCCCCTCCGTCTCACTCCGCCCCCCCTCGCTACGCCTCACCCCCCCCCTAGCCGCTCCGCCTCACCCCCCCCGCCCCTTGCTTCGCCGCCCCCCCACTTCG
Organism: Dipteris shenzhenensis; assembly: GCF_047967505.1. Taxonomy (NCBI): domain Eukaryota; kingdom Viridiplantae; phylum Streptophyta; class Polypodiopsida; order Gleicheniales; family Dipteridaceae; genus Dipteris; species Dipteris shenzhenensis. The sequence goes on from NC_141600.1 coordinate 19,272,672, forward strand.
CTCCCCCGCCCCCTCGCTACGCCACCCCCCGCCCCTCCCGCCCTTCCGCCCCGCCCTTCCGCCCCACCCCCTCCCACCCCGCCCCGCCCCGCCCCGCCTCACCCCCACTCCCGCCTCTTCACCTCCCGCACCCGTTTCCACGCCCTCCGCCCTCCATCCTCCCGCTCTCCGCCTCCGTTCTCGCTTGCGCCTCCGCTTCCCCCACCCGACTCACGTCGCCCCGGTTCGCCTCACCCGTCTTCTTCACACCCAGGCTCCACCCTCCCGCATCTATCCCCCCCCTTTTTTGGGTGGCAGCCTCTTCTTCATCGGAGGTCTCGCAGTTTGTCTTGGCGGTATGGCGGCTCCCTACCCGGAACCGGAGGCCCAGTCGGACCCTCCCTCTCCAGATGCCTACCGCGTCATCTTGACAGAGCAACAATCGTCTCGGGTTCAGGAGGTTGCCAATGACTTTGCCCTTACCTCTGTTTATGGCAGAGTCATTGGACATTCCCCCTCCAGATCAGCCATCAGGGACTGGCTCCAGTCCGCTCTCATGCTAGAGGACGGCCATATTGAGGAGGTGGCCCTTATGGGAAGGGGCGTCTTCTGGCTCAAACTCTCCAATGCGAAAGCTGCGAGCAACCTGATTGCTGGTTCCCCCACGTCTGTGGATGGAAAGATCATTATGATAGTCCCTTGGTACCGTGGATTCAGTGCAACGGATTTTGATGCTCGGTTCCGCATACCTCATCATCCAGTGACGCTAGTTTTTCCAGGTCTTGCTGCTGAGCTACGGCCGATTGTCAGGGACCTGGGCTCCCACTTTGGCTGGGTTATGCACGACACCTTCGCCGACGCGGTGACTACGGCAAGAGCCCCCCGAGTCCGTGTGGCTGTGGCAGACCCTTCGACTCTCCCGCAGTGATCGAGATCGTGACAGATGCCGGCAGCATCACCCAGAGCATGGTAGTCACCGGACAGCCAGGCCAGTGCCTGAGGTGTCACGGCTTTGGGCACTTGGCTGCTATTTGTCCACGATTCGCCAGTTCCTCTCGGCCTCCCCCTCCGCCCCCTCCGCCCCCCTCCGCCCCCTCCTCCCCCCTCCGGGCACCCACGTCAGGAGGAGCAGAGGCAGCCGGAGTCCGGTCCAGAGTTAGCTGGCGGTTGGACTGAGGTTAGAAGGAAAAGAGGAAAGAACAAGAAGATTTCCGATAAAGGCAAGGAGGCAGAGGTTACCCAACCTGCAGCAGCACCTCAGAGACCTGACAGGCAGCCGCCCCAGGGTCCTGGGAGAGCTTCTTCTTCGACGGTAGCCCGCCCTCCACAGCCTCAGGTCCCCCTCTCTTCCGCTCCCCAGCCCCTTTCCACTCAGTCCCAGCCCCTTCCCCAGTCGCACCCCCCTCTTCCCGACCCGCAGCTTCAGCCCCCGCCTCTTCCTCTTCAATCTCCTCCCCCTCTTTCTCAGCCCCAGTCCCAGGTGCAACCCCATCCCCCCCCCCGCCTCTCTCAGCGCTCCTGCAGAGTCAGCTGTACCGATGGTTCCTCAACCGAAGGCAGCCCCCACTCCCCATCCTCCACCCCCCCCGCTAGTCACCTCCGTGGAGTCTGAGTCGCCTACCCCCCAGCCACCTCCCCCTTCCCCTCCACAGGCAGGACACCCTGAGTCTACACCACCTCTGGAGCAGGCTTCCCTGTCCGCTAGCCCCTCAGTTGCAAACTCTGGTGGGCCTCAGCTTCAGGAGAGAGAGCTTCCTCGCGACTTTTACAGATCTGGCCCCTGGGACTACTTGGATGTGGCCGACCTTGGGACCTTCCCTGCTTGTCTCGACATCAGTATCTTCCTGCTCCGCAAAGGGGCGGATGGGAAGATAGCAGCCTTGGCCCCGAGGGATGGCTCTAGCTTTGCTTTCACGTTCCTCGGCGACGGCACCGAGACTTGGACAGACGACTCGGTCTGGGAGGCTCTCAGAGAGCAGACGCACGCTCAAGTTTGCTCCTGGATAGGCCCGTCCGGTGGGCAGCTTCTCGAGACTCAGTGGTCCGAGGGTGATGTGCACCTGCGGTGGCGTTGCGCCGCCAAACGCTTCAGATTGATTGTGATCCTCAGCGCCCCTCTGTCATGGCCCCTCCCCCAGGATGTCAGAGCCTGGACCCCTCAGAAACTCCAAGCCTTCTACGGGATGAATACTTCGGAGATCTCGAGCTGGCTCGAGAAAGCATTTGCTCATGGCACCAAAGGCCTCTCGCCTTTGCTAAAGGTGTTGAAGAACGGGCAGGACGACCCCGCCTCCCCCTCCAAACCTTCTCATAAGCGTCAACGCCTCCACTCCGACATGTCAGCTTCCTCATCGACATCTGCTACGAGCAGACAGTTGTTCGCAGCCTCCCAGTCTTCACCATGAGCTTACACCTTGTCCCCTGGAATGTGAACGGGTTTCATTCTTCTGGCACCCGTGGTCCTAGGAAGCTCATTTTGAGACAGGAACTTCAGCCAGCAGTGATTGGTCGTTTGGATATACTTCTGCTCCAGGAGCACAAGCTTTCTGTGGCTCACTCCCGTAGCTGCGGGAAGATTCTCCCTGGACGTTCTCACACTTATTGGGAGCCCTCGATCGGCGCACAGGGGAGGAGTGGAGGTGTCTGTACTTCCGTGTGCGAGCAGTTAGCCCAGGGAGTTTTTGGTCATGGCACGTTGATCCCAGGCCGTGCCCTTTGGGTAGGCCTGGAGTTGGAGGGTTCCAGAATAGGAATCCTCAACATTTATGCTCCCACAGACCTCCGGTGCAGAGCCACCTTCTGGAGGACACTCACAGGGATTCTCCTAGACATGGATTCCTGGATTGTTGGAGGTGACTTCAACAATCTGGAGACCCTGGAGGACCAGCAGGGCAGAGGACCAGAGTTTACAGGCATGTCTCAGGCAGAGCAGTCCGCTTGGGACTCTTTTATCTTCGCGACAGGAGGTAGGGACAGCTGGAGAGACCCGTCCTTCCGTCGTTGGCACGGGAGCTTGGACTTCTCGTGGGGCTTCCGCAGGGAAGGAGGCAGACTCCTGGAGAGGCTGGATAGATTTTATGTCAGTGATTGGGCCATCAGCAGAGGCGGTCAGGTGAGTATAGTTCCAGGGACGACACTTTCCGACCATGCGCCTGTGCTCTTATCATTAGACTCGGCAGTTCAGGCCCTTTCCCCCCGTTCGTGCCGGATTCCCGACTCCATCTTCTCGAGGGAGGACGTGCGCAGCAATATCGGCAGTCTATGGGACAGAGATTGGGGCGAGTGCGTGGATCTGGTTGATTCGGTGGCGCAGGCTTTGCAGGAGTCCAGCCAGATTTGCCAGCTCGCAGCCCTACAGGTTCGCCAGGAGTGGTGGGGCAGAGAGAGAGCTCTTCGGAGGGACCTCGCTTCCATTCAGCGACCCCAGCAGGCAGCCCCGGGCTTGGAGGAGCTTCGGATCCAGGCCCTTCGAGCTAGAGCCCTTCTTGAGGAGACTCTCCAGCGCCGTTCAGAGTTTTCCTATCACGCCTCTCTCTCTTTCTGGGCTCGGAAGGGCGACCGGATGTGCAGGGAGTTCTTCGGGACGCATGGCCAGAGAGCAACAGGTGATTAGCTACGGAGTCTTAGGACAACGGAGGGGCACATCGTTACTGATCCAGGTGAGGTCTTGGGGTTGGCTACCGACTTCTACAGGACTCTTTTCCAACAGGAGCAGCTTGCCCCTCGCACTCGACGCTCCCGTGAGGAGGTGTGGAGGAACATTCCATCCCTGGTCCAGCCCAGCATGCAGACGACGTTGGCACCGTTCACTACGGACGAGATGTTGGAGGCCTTGATGGCCATCAACGGGCAGAAATGCCCTAGCGAGGATGGGCTATCCCGCGCTTTCTTCACCTCCTTCTGGGATCAGATCCATCAGCCCCTCCTAGCAGCTCTTCAGAGGATTTTCAGCAGCGGATATATGCCAGAGAGCCTCTCCTTGGGACTGATTTGCCTCATCCCGAAGGGAGGAGATCGACAGGAGATCCGTCAGTGGCACCCGATCACCCTCCTCACCACTACCTACAAAATCCTTGCCAAGATGATCAGCGCCAGAGTTCGGCCTCTACTTCCAGACCTCATACATGACACTCAGACAGGCTTTGTCCAGGATCGCAGTATCCTGGATAATGTCTTCACCTTCTCAGAGGCGGCGGAGTGGGCTCAGCACAGTGGGTCACATTTAGCCATCCTACTTCTCGACTTTGAGAAGGCCTACGATCGAGTGGACTAGTCCTTCCTGGAGGGGACTCTGGAGCGACTAGGTTTCCCAGCAGGATGGATTCAGGGTATTTCAGCGCTATACAGGACAGCTTCTAGCAGGGTCATCATTGGCAGCAGGATGGGAGAGCGTTTTCGTTTGGAGAGATCAGTGCGCCAGGGCTGCCCCCTTGCTGCTCCTTACCTGTTTCTCTTCTTCGCCGAGGCTATGACATACTACCTTCGGGCGAGGTCTAACCGGGATCCGGGGTGTTCGCCTTCCCCTCAGGGAGGACACAAAGCTCCTGGACTCGGAGTATGCGGATGACACAGCACTGTATGTCCAGGATGATGAGATGATGTTGGAGAGGGTGAGGATGGCCCTAGAGGTCTTCTGTTCGGCAGCCGGTGCGAAAATCAACTGGAACAAATCAGTTGGTTTTCTCACAAACCCCGGGGCGTGCTCTCAGTGGGGGAGGTTTTTGGGTTTCAGGTGGATCCCGCGGGGACAGACAGCTAGATATCTTGGCTTTCAGGTCGGCCTGGATATCACGCCAGCTCAGCAGTTTCTCCCGGTGCTAGATTCCATTCGACGGAAGCTGGCTTTCTGGAGCACTGCTAAGCTCTCCCTTGTAGGTCGTGCCCTGGTAGTCAACCAGGTCCTCCTAGCCACGGCTTGGTATGTGGCTTCCTGTTGGTGTTTCTCGAGATCCAGCGTGGCACAGCTTAGGAGGTTGGTTCAGAACTTCCTGTGGTCCGGGGGGGATGGTCTCAGAGATACCAGAGCCAGGGTTGCTTGGCAGACAGTCATTCTTCCGCAGGCTGAGGGTGGCCTGGGGGTCATCGATCCAGAGCTTCAGAGCCACGCCCTGCTGGGCAAGCTAGTTATCCGCGGTTTGACCCCGGGGGGGCAAACGTGGAAGATGTTACTTCAGCAGGGGGTCGGTTCTTGTGTCCCGCGCCGAGGTGGAGTGGCTACCGTCCCTCAAGTGGATCTTCACTTCCGCCCCGCTCACTCAGCCCCGCTCTCCACTCGTTCGTAGCCTCCTCTTGGTTTGGAGGCGGCTCCGCCTCAGTCTCATACAGTCCCCTCCTAGCTGTCAGGAAGAGATCGATCGCCAGCCGCTTATCTGGAACGATCAGGTCAGAGATGCCGAGGGCCTTCAGCTGGGGGAGAGATCACACATCAAGTGGGACGGCTGGATGCGGGGGCCAGCCCGGTCCCTTCGAGTTTGGAGGGACACGTACAGACATTTGGAGACCGCTGATCTAGCAGACGCAACTGGAGGTGCCCGTGGAGCTCAGGCGAGACGTACGGAGATAGACGGAGCGATTCCAGCTGATTGGTTGGTTCGACCCGAGTATCAGATCCTCATGCCTGGTGATGACCGTTGGCTGGGACAGTTCACCCCCCGTGGCATCCCACTGGTGGTTGCAGGTCGGATGGATGACTCCTCTGTTTCCTTCTTCGCGGTTATGGGGGATGGCCGACTCAGGAGAGAGGATGTGCTCATCGACCCCCTACTCCCATGGCAGAGGGTTTGGGTCGTAGGCCTCGTGGGGAAGGTTTGGCGGACCGATCCTAGCATAGAGCAGGATCAGCTGCAGCTTTGGCGACTCTGGATCTGGGAGAGGCGGGCCTTGTCAGAGCTTGATTGGGACCCAGGAGAGTGGAGATGGCCAGAGATTGTGACAGGTCAGGGGCCGACCTCTTTCTTTGCCTACAGCACGACATTGGGCAGGCGAGTTCTCGGGAGGATGCAGAGCCGCCCTCCCACCCAGCGGCCCAGTTGGTATGCACAGGGTATTTCCAGGTTATTTTTGCAGGCCTTCTGGAAGGCCTTGTGGGAGAGCTGGCGGCCGCGGAAGATCTCCTACTTCTTGTGGCTTCTTGCCCACAAAGGTCTTCCAGTGGGGAGCTGGTTGCGGCAGATAGGTCAGGATGGACGTTGTCAGATCTGTCATGAGGACGAGGAGTCACCAAAACACTGCCTATGGAGCTGCACTCGCGCCCAGGAAGTGTGGAGGTGGACCTTAGGGATCCTTACTCGCGCAGCACCGGAGCTAGGATTGATCACTTGGGGCGCGTTCTGCTGGTGCAGCACCGCACCTGGTTTTCATCACTTATTCGAGGCATGTCAGCAGGACCCCACATTCCTTATCACACAGGGGACGTGGGGGCCGCTCGAGAGCATTCCGCCGCACCTGGCAGAGGCTGGCATAGGAGCTCAGGAGAGGCAGCCAGTCTGGGAGATTATTAGCAGCATCACAGGATGGCACATTTGGACCTCGCGCTGCGCGCAGATCCTCGGTGGCACCTCCTTATCGACTGCCCAGATCATGACTGACATCTGGAGTGAGATTATTCACACCCTCAGAGGCCAGTGGGACCAGATACAGGGAGACTCCCGGGCCGGCCGGGAGAAGCGGAGACGCTTCCTCCGGGTTTGGGATACACAGGGCCTCTTCTTCGAGCATACTTCGCAGGGCCTTCAGTGGCGCTACTTACCACCTCTCTGGCTGTTCATTCACACTCGCCTGATCCCTCCGTGAGAGAGAGCTTTACTTTTGTTACCTTTTGGGCTGCGTCCGATTTGTGAACGCAGCCCGTCAGCTGCAATGCTGACCTCTTGTATCTTGTTTTCGAAGTAATATAATTAGCACTGTTTTTTCGGCCAAAAAAAAAAAATGTAATTTTACAAGCAGGAAGTTAATCCGATGGACAGCTATGGAATGCAAAAATACCTCGGGGACAACATATCAATGTTTTACATGCATCTAATCTGCGAAATTAGAACAAGCTCACATGATTTAGAGGTGGAGAAGGCCAGGTGGCAAGACCCAGGGTCCCAAGAGAGAAAAGAATCTGCAAAATCTGCCCCACCTAGAGAGGTAAAAAAATAAGCAGCATGTACTCCTAAGGTGTCAAGCCTTCACACATGTCAGAGAAAACTATGGGGACAGCAGAAGTAACCTGAAACATCTGTTGGAGCAGCCAGCCAAAAAGTTAGGTAGCTACATAAAATAAGTCTTGGAAGACCGCAACAAGGTACTCGGACTAGCACACATGCTAGCTCAGCAAGTACGTGCTACATAGCAAGTTTGTAATACTTTCTTTCACTAAATGTAAAATATCACTATTTGTTAATAGTGATCACCAGTCCATAGGTCCTGAAGGATCTCACGTGTACTTTAATACAATCATCTCTCTCTCTCTCTCTCTCTCTCTCTATATATATATATATATATATGCACTTCCCACCTGATGTATTTATAAACTATATATCTACAATAAAATTTAACTTCTCTTAAGCAGATGTTTGTCAAGAAAGAGACAGTAAGAGGACCTCGTTCATACATATACCGTTGGCTTCCAAGTAACATGCAGTCTAGATTTACAAAACATGAGGTATTTTACTTTTGAGTAGACCCCTCATTGTATATATAAGAAAGGCCATTTTGATAGCACCTCTAAAAGCTTGCCATTGGATCGTTCAGATCCAAATGCCAAAAGCTTTAAAATAAAGCCTAGATAATAGACCTCCCAATAGTTTATCCCCTCCAAACAAGGGAATTGTGCTCTAACTATCAATAACACATGATCCTCATTAAAATCCAGCAATACTCAATTTTAAAGCAGACGTAATGAAAGCCTCAATTCTTGCACCATCAACTGCAGCTTTAGGGATTAAGTCCACTAAAGTTGCACATAATCAACATAATAAAGCTTCAATACTTGCACACACAGGCAAAAGTGCAAATTAACCTGGCCAGTGAGTGATTTGATCACTTCCTTTGCAGCTCTGCACTTGGCCGATTCTTCAGCCAACAATAGATGGGCATCAGTAGCCTTTTTTTGCAATTCCGATTCTCGCAGCTGACTCTCATGAATAAGACTTTCAATCTGTCAAGTTCCAAAGAATACCAAGACAATTATTCCCAAGTCAAAGCACAAAAGAAATGATAAATGAGAAGAGTGTATGTAGAACTCTAAATTCCCTGGCTAACATTACGGAGCAATGCATGCCCATATACCAAGACAATTATTATTCCCAAGTGAGCTGGGGCAGGACACACAGAGAGAGAGAGATGGAGAGAGAGAGAGAGAGAGAGAGAGAGAGAGAGAGAGAAGGGGGGGGGGGGGGATTCATATTCATTAGCATGAGAGGAAACGACATCCAATGAATCGCTCATCCACCAACCCTCTCTCCTGAGTCCTGAGAGCTGTTAAGCCAGATGCAACTTTACAGTAGCACAAGCAATTTGTATCTCAAAGAATAAATAGGTCAACCATACCCATAAGAGGGACTCCCTAGAAAAACCAGCTCCCACCATTTGAGATATGAGACATGAAGATGGCAAAAATCTCATAGGAGGAGAGGATCTCCACAGTAAGCAGCCAAAAGTGGTGGAAACTGAGCATCATGCCTTCTTGGAGTCTCAGGCCTACTCTTAACAAAAGAATAAGTTTAGGGAGATTATACATACTAGTAATGAGCACACACACTTAGCAAAAAAAACCACGCAAAAAGGGTAAGGTTACCAGTAGCCTACATTTTTCCAACCCTCAAACATGGACAGTAAGAAGAGGAAATGACACAGAGTAAATAGACACGAGCAGGCAGGCCTACATTTTTCCAATCCTCAAACATGGAAAGTAAGAAGAGGAAACGACACAGAGTAAATAGACACGAGCAAAGGGCGCGTCGGCCCGCGCGCTCGCTCCGGGTTTGGAGGGACGTCTACAGCCAGCTGAGCCCAGGCGAGCTGGCAGCAGCAGTAGGTACGGCACGTGGGATCCAAGCTCGGCGAGTGGAGATCGATGCTGCCATTCCTGCAGGTTGAAGGATTCCCATGGTCACCGGACAGCTCTTCCCAGGAGATGAGAGGTGGCTAGGACAGTTCACTCCACGGGGCATTCCTTTGGTGGTTGCAGGCCTTTTCTCGGACTCCTCGATCCACTTCTTCTCCGTCGCCGATGATAGCCGCCTACAGAGCAGAGAGGCCGTGATCAACCCCTCGCTTCCCTGGCAACGCCTTGGCATTGTAGGGTTGCAAGGGAAAACGTGGCATATAGACCCCCTAATTATGCAGGACTAGGACTGGAGACTCTGGATATGGGAGGGCCGTTCCTTGACAGAGGTGGAGTGGGACCCAGGGGAGTGGCGCTGGCCACCATTGGAGACCTCAGAGAACCCTACCCCCTTCTTCTCTTACAGTGCGCGTACTGGTAGGCGTGCTCTTGGGGCTCTCCAACGCGGGCTACCCACACAGGCACATAGTTGGTATGCCCAGGGGATATCTATGGTCTTTCTTCGCACTTTCTGGAAGACTCTTTGGGCTAGCTGGCGGCCGAGGAAGATCTCTTACTTCCTTTGGATGGTGGCACACAAGGGGCTACCAGTTGGCAGCTGGCTGAGGCAGATGGGGCAAGAGGGGCATTGCCAGATGTGTTTCCAGGAGGAGGAGTCCCTGAAGCACTGTCTTTGGAGCTGCTCGCATGCGCAGACAGTTTGGAAGGGAGTCATGGGGATCTTAGCGAGGGCTGCACCCGAGCTAGGACCGATCACTTGGGGAGCCGTTTGCTGGTGCAGCACTGAGATGGGACATCACTTGGCTTATGAGTTCTCTAGGCAGAATCCCGTCTTCTTCATCACGCAGGCCACCTGGGCATACATGGACAGCTTCCCTTGGCATCTGACAGAGACAGATGCAGGAGCGATGACTCGGCACCCAGTTTGGGAGATCATAGGGAGCATTACAAGCTGGCATATCTGGACTTCCAGATGCGTGCAGACTGTAGGAGATCAGGCTTCTTCTGCTACCCAGACCCTAGCAGACATTTGGAGTTGGAGCACAATCATTCACACGCTCAAGGGTCAGTGGGATCAAATTCAGGGGGAGTCCCGGGCAGGGAAGGAAAAGAGACGGCGCTTCCTTCGCGACTAGGACCACCGGGAGTTGTTCTTCCAGCACTCTGCTCAGAGTCTTCAGTGGCATTACGCCCCCCCACCGTGGCTGTTTGTCCACTCTCCGATGATTATGCCCTGAGAGGCTTGTAATTAGCATTTTGGCTCCTCGGGCTGTATCCATTTTGTGATTGCAGCCCGCTGGCCTTTAGGCCCTCTTGTACTCTCGCTTTCAAGTAATATAACTAGCACTACTTTCTGCGTAAAAAAAATAGACACGAGCACGCAGGCCTTAGAAGTTAGCACAAAAAACTCCACAGTTGAGGACCTGATCACAATAAGAGCAGTAGTTGCAAAAAGGAAGAGCGAAGGGGGGGGGGGGGGCGCAGATTAGTCTTCAGCTGCCTCCTAGACTTCGACAAAGCATCTGTAATAGCAGAAGTTGCAGGCATGAAAAAAAGGGCTGGGAACCCCCCAAAACTTGTCATACCAAAGATTAATGGCTGAAATATCAAGTTCACTAGTAGGCAGCTCACTTTCAAATGAAATGATCATTATATGCAGCAATACTCGGTGAAAATAAGGATGCCTCTCTCCTCACCTATTCGGCCTGTTTTTCAGTGAACTAGATCAGTAAATAAGGATGCATAGTGGTGCAAAGGTGCAAGTGGCATGCTACAACCTTCTTTGACTAAATATGCAGGTGATGCGGCTCTATTCGCAAGAGGTGAAGGTAGCTTGCAAAGACAGTTCAATGCCTTGGCGAGTTGCCAAGAAGAGAACCATGATTATTGGGACAAGATAAACAAATCACATTGATGTTTGTAGGCATGGCTGCACATTAAGACACGACGCATTAGACATGCTTTAGACATTGGTGTCTTACGTGTCTTAAAAATAAGATATTTAAGACACTCAATTTTTTTAATTATAAATATTTAATTTAAAAATTACACATATATAGATTGGGTTACTAGTATACCTAAAAGCTGCCATATGTCACATATACTTTTAACTTTAGAGTCTATGCACTTAGCGCACTATGCATTCAAAATTTAAGATTGTAGAGACATTGACTCTAGTCAAGCTCTAGAAAGTCGAATAAAAACCAAATAACAAGAGGGCTAGCCTGCAAGGTTAGTGAGTACTACCAAAGAAAATGAGAAGGAAATAGTTAAAATCTATGATAGATCACTCATCATAGGTATCATAATTGAAGTGTTTTACATCACAAACATCAAGATGAAACTGAAATGAAAGTCTCAAGTTACAAGTCAAGACTGAGCCATGACACATGACAATGGACACAAGAAGATTAAAAACTACGGTTCTAAAACACTAGCACACGTTTAGTTTTTTTAAATTTGTAAAAAGCATTAACCGCAAAACACAAAACACACAAAAACCAAAAAATAAACAAAAAATGAAAGGGGAAAAAAAGGCACATGTCTGTCTAAAGTGTCGAATGTGTCTTACTGTAAGACACATGAATCTTTTTTCCCCAGATAAGAAGGGAGGATGCCGCACTCCTAGCAGAGTGCCTTGGCACAACCAGTCACAAGGACGCACTGATCAGTTTCCTTAGAGCCTAACTCTTGGTGCCCAGCGTATGACTGGGAAGACTCAAAAAGTAGTCCAAAAACTCTTAATTCAAGCTACAACTGCTTGTAAAGACTAAACGATTCATTTTCGTCTATCCCAGACGAGCATCTAAATCAAGCTGATAGGGCAACACACCACTTAAGGTAGAAAGCATTATCACAATACCGACAAGCCGCAACATCAAGGATACAACGTATCTTTGTCATTCCTTTTGTTCTTGTAACATCCAATTAAACTACTTTTGAATTTTGATACTCCTCATTTAGCATATTTCAAATTCTATTTTTGTTCTTCGTTTTTGTGCATGCATTTCTTATTATGTGGAAATTCCAGACTCTACATAGGCCATGGTTACCGATTTTTGAGCTCTCCGTATAAAGTGCAAGCATCAATATGTATCCTAATGTTTATTAGTGACACTAGGCTAGAAAATGGGTGGACCTTTTGCCGAAGAGTTAGAGGCTCGAGAGTCATTCAAAGACTCAGGCGTCACATAGACGCTCATTTCCTATTGTACAAAGACCATAGCTGCACAAGCCTCCACCTGATTGATTTATATCAACATGCGCGTTAGACTGAAAACCGCTGTTGAGTGGTTACTGCATCGTTCTTCAATGGCTTGAGGTTGAGCTTGCATTATCACAAAACTTCCCGTCTTTAGTTGGACATAATAATAGCATTTCGACCTATGTGAACTTTCTAGGATCTGCTCTAGGATTCTCCGTATTGAACTTCCTTCCACATAGGGATCGACAATAGAGGTGTGAGGGGAATCACAATTCAGAGACTTCACTCCGAAGTAATAGAAGGGACTGGCTGCTTCCTCCACCGTGACCTGAAGCATTGGAAGGAACAAAAAATGTCCATGTCCTATCAATTGTATAGCCAAAAAATAAAATTTGCAAGGGCAACATCATATTGAATGCCAGCAAATTGGAAGCATTTACAAGCTGCTTGTGTCCATGACAACCTTGAGGCCTGTCATGTGTAAATGTTTTCTTGGGCCTTGCCTTTGTGAAGGTGAGAACCTTGAGTCATGTGTAGATGTTTGCTTGGGCCTTGACTTTGTGAAGATTGATGGGGTAGCTTGGGATAGCGCGAGCAGTCAGTGTAGGACCTAGGCTGTAGTGTGAAATGTTAATTTGTGGGAGCTTGGCATTGCGCTTTATTTGGATGGCCTGAAACTGCATAGCAAGTAGATAGTGTAGGCCTCTGGGCGGTGGCGCTTGTAGGGCTGTGGTATGTTCAAAAGGCTGAGGATAGGGCTCTAGGCACTAGGCATAGAGTATGGAGGCTGGCAGAGCACGCACGGGGAGAGCATGAGTCCTCAGGGATCAAGTGGAATTTCATGGATGGACCTTTGTATGTCTTCACATTGTCTGTCGATGAGGATACAGCCTGTGGGAGAATTACCCCTCCTTTTCCAGATGATCAGAGTGGTGGAGTATGAGTGACGATCTCAAACTAGGACGTGACCTCAGATAATTCACGGAAAGACTCATCATGATCATTATATGGGATCAAGGGTGCCTTAACCTTATCCCACTAAGGAGCCATCTTCTTGTACTGGGAAAAGGGACCTCTGATCATTTATACTAGCTTTTGTGCCCATGCCTTAGAACTAGGTTGCTCTCTCCCATATTTCTACGTTTTTTGCGGGGACGTGTTAGAGCAGACAGTGGATTGGAGCTTGGTTGGAGGATAAATGTAAAAAAGGAAAAGCTGTCAAGAGGAGGCTTGTGGGACAGCAGAGTACAATCAAGGGGAGAACACATACGAGGAGGAGAAGTCGAGGGACTTCTCACGCTGCAAGTTAGGGTTAGCCAAAAGCAACATGTAAAAAGCAAACCTAGCTAAGTTGTCTCTTTCCCTGAAAAGGTTAACTGCAATCTAACCATGAAACATGTGTGTCAGGTAAAACCACAGTTATCAGAGAACACCTCTCGGGAATGTCTAGAGAACATGTAGGGAATATTTTCTAGCCTATTCCACATGGCAGGTTATCCCCATGAAAGTTCATGGTTGCTGTGTGATTTTGACGGTTCAAACGAACTCGGATCTCTATAATGGATCACTTTCACTCTCATGCATACAAATAACATGTTTTCTCTACTCTGATCATAAGATGTTTGATCCCATATGAGATTTCTCCCTCAGATTTAATCTACCGTGCAATTCAAAAGCAGGTAGATCCATATCATAACACCTATTTTAACTTGTTTAGTAAGAAGTATCTGATACTTACGAGTACCCTTGTTTCTTTCAGACCCTTTGGGTCTTCCAAAGCAATGTATTGATAGACCCACATAATGAGATGGAATGGTTCCAAGAGCCTGGAGGATTATGCATGCTGAAGATGTCAGTTTCATCAACCTACAACTGTCTTTATAGCAATTATACAGCCGTTGTTGGCAAATGAAGCTGCTATCATCATTTGCTGTGTGGGCCTCAGAGCAAGAACCATGCGACAGGCTGTACTGCAACAAATTAATTGCTCCTTTGTGAATGGAGCACACTGCAACAGGTAGCACAGATGTGGTGAAAAGGAGATGGTCCTTCCACAAGAGGTGAATAACCATTTCTTTTGCATGTGCTGCCTTGTTTACTGGGAATGCACTACAAAATCCTTTGTGCCACATGTGCGATCATTTTAGTATGCTTGCCCATTATAATTATGGCTGTGATATATCCTACTGCCATCAGAACATGCGAGGGTGTTGGTTAGTTTGGCAAGTAGAGTTGGCTAGGTAGGGATGCCAGGGCCCAGGAGAGAAGAAGAGCAGCATTGGCATCAATGACAGTGCCAACAACCATCAGCATTGGCATCACCAGGAGCATGAGCATCAAGCAAAGCCATCTGCAACACCAATGTCAATGATAAAAGCAACAGCAGCAGCAGAGCTGGCAGATCACAGGCAAGGTTCATAATCAGCAGTTGTACATGCACATAATTCTTACCCTGCAGGTTCCATTAGCATTTCAAGTCACCTCCCAAACATGAGGTGACCAAATAAATCACCACCACAGTTTCTACAACATGATTTTGACAGCTTACACTTGACTCTTATAGAGGCCTGCTTGACTACCAAAGATTGTGCTAATCCAAAATCTTCCTTGAATGTTGCTACAGAAATACCCACATAATCCAGATTAATGAAGAGCAAAGATAAAACCAGATGTAACCTGCGTATATACCTCTCAAATTGAATGGATTGGCCATACCTGTGTCCGCAACTTCAACACTTCTTGGCTCAATGCTTCATTTGTCTTCTTCAAGTCATCAACAATTGTCTTAGGAGAAGTTAGTCCCCTCAGTGTTGGTGTTGGTGTGGTGGAGCGAGGAGGACTTGCCCGCCTTGAAAAAGGGGACACCGATCTTGAACCTCTTCTGGGTGAGCCTCTTCTAGATTGCAACAAATCTGTATGAGGCATGACAGATTTAAGAGGATCATGTGCAAAGACAAGAGGCATTGAGACACTAGTCTCTCCCAAGGTCAGCATGCCAGCTGGCGCTGGAGCTACTCGACTAGATGAGGTATCAGTTTTTTTCCCACGCCGTTGTTGGCTTCTTATATCTATCTGCAAACCAGGTATGAAAGAAAATGCCAAATGAGGCACTGCCACTCTCATTTCCAGTTTGTCAGATTTCTCATTTAGGGCATCCTGCCGTCGCTTCTTCAAGGCCTTGCTGACATCTTCCCCATGTCCATTTGCTTGCTTCAGTTTCAAATAACAAAGATCACAGACACGGTAGAACTTGTTTGGATTAGGTGCCATCAAAGCTTTGCAAGCCTTCTTGGAGCTGCAAGCATGGCAAACTACAATTCCACAGTTGTAGCAGTTATGCCGCTTTCTTGTAAAACTAAAAGGTTGCCTACATCCTGCACACGAAGATTGTTCTAAAACTGATGCCCACTTGTGGAGGCATATGGCTGCAGTAAAGCTTGACCCACAAGCAACACTTCTCACCTGTTTATCTTTTAGAGCTTCAACAAGCGTTGGAGAGTTTTTGTCCTCAACATCTCCATGGCCAAGCCTTCCATTGGCACCTTTTCCCCACGTGTAAACCTCTGACTTGGCAGTCAAGACTGCAACGTGATGTGCACCACAGGCAATTTCCTCGACAACAGCATCCCATAGCCTCCCTTCAACACGAACAGGAGCCTTGCCATCAGCACGCGGTTCCCCCAACTGCCCATACACTACACTGCCAATGGTGAAAACCTGCCCTGACGTAGTCAATGCTACAGTTAGACTGTGTCCACAAGCTACTTGCCGGAAATTATAATCTATTAGTGCAGACACACAGGTTGGAACAAGCCTCTGCTCCTTATCATCATGGCCAAGACGCCCTTTGTCTCCATCACCCCAGGTAAATAGCTTTCCTGATAAATAATTGCTTGAGCTGGAATAGCCCACCATGACTTCTACTACAGCTGCTGTATGCCAAACTCCACAAGCAGCTCTGACTGTTTTCAAACCTTTCAGGGAGTCAATTTCTCTGGGAGTAGAAATGCTCTTCTGATCTCCATGCCCAAGGACCCCAAACGTGCCATCACCAAAAGTGAAGAGTTGACCTGAAGACATCACTAAAGCTGTGTGCCAAGGTCCACAGGCAACTGAAGAAACACGAAGCCCTTCCAATGGACCACTGATTCTCTTAGGAGTCCAATGGCTAACATCATTGCCATGTCCTAAAAGTCCAAAATTATGTGCACCACCTCCCCAAGTGTAAAGATCTCCTGATTGTGTCACTGCACAAGTATGATATTCACCACAAGCAGTGAAGTCTATAGTACAGTTGGTCAGCGCCTCTACAAGCTTGGGATATGTGACGTCTGCATTGACTCCATGACCAAGCCAGCCACCAGACTCTTCTCCCCAGCTAAAAATTTCTCCCTGTTTAGTGACTAAAGTTGCATGTTTGCCACCACAAGCTATATGCTGGGCATCCAGTACCGTACTTGAACCCACAACTTTAGGGAAAAGTGCATCCATCTTTGTACCCATAGCAGTGCCAACTTTGTGCACACCACCTCCAAGAAATCCATTGCCAATCCCTTCTCCCCACATGAAAACGTAACCAAGAGTGTCATAATCATCTTGCCCAGAGCCTTGACTGGAGGAACTAGGTTGACTTGAAACACTTACTCGAACGGCGTCCCCAGAAACACCTCTCATCTGCACCCTAAACAGTCAAAACCTGTATCTGAATCTGCTGAGCCTGTAGGATGTAAAATGACACATTTTAAACTGGGAAATTCCTCAAAAGTTTCACAAACAGAGTTATTATCCAATAACAGCATGATAGATGATCGACAAAAAAGTAACCTGGGGGTGGGATAGGGGAAAGGGGAGCGAGAAATCTTCTATCTAGAGATGTTCTCCACAACAAGACTATATGGTTCACATATCTACAAAATATACCTTTGTAAGACTAGAATATATCCAATCCTACAAATTCAGATTTTTGTTGTTCTAAAGTCCGAAATTCCACAAAGAAAATAAACGAGAAAACGAAAGAGAAGAAAAATGAGCTAACAAAATTTGTGAAAAACAAAAGGTAGACATACCTAGCAAGCAAAGCAATGCTTATGTCGGCATCATTGCCCAAGCATAAGCACCTATAATGGGTTTCTAAAGACATGGAGTCTCTTGGGCAAACCCGATGCTTACTAAATACGTAAAAGGGAAAGATAACAAGGAAGAAGAAAGGAAGAAGGTGACTAAGCAAAAATAAACAAACAAATCAAGAAACAAAAGAGACCAAAAAAACAGGAATAATCTCTCTCTCTCTCTCTCTCTCTCTCTCTCTCTCTCTCTCACTCATGTATGAATGAAAGAATGACAGAATGAATGAATTATTTAAAACATAAAACACTAAAGAAACCATTATACTTATGTACCGCTTCCTACAATGATGCAATACTAAATTCCTTTAGAAAGCACATGCAAACTCAATTTAACTCTCTTTTTGAAACTAAAAGAAAAACGGGATGTTCAGCTCCCCACTTTTTGTTTTAAGCTTATGTTCAATCATTCTAAACATACCTAAAGGGAAATACACCGCAGATAAAATCACACGCATACTCAATTTAACTCTCTTTTTGAAACTTAAAGAAAAACGGGCTGTTCAGCTCCCCACTTTTTGTTTTAAGATTATGTTCAATCATTCTAAACATGCCTAAGGCCAATACCCGCAGATAAAAGACTTCATATCTAAGATTGTCCGTACTTTTTTCATTATTTTTCTTGGATTATACCTCGTGTATTTGCAAAGTGATCAAATTATACCTCTTGGATTATACCTCTTGTGGATTCACGTATCTACAGAAAACAGAATAAGTGGAAGCTAGGCAGTCATAAATTGACATACATGCCAAATGGGTTAGCGAATGGAGCCTCCCAAGCTCCTATGAAGGAAACCATCACAACCACATGAGGAGAGCTTAGCATGAGACGACAAGTGCAAAATATTATCCCCATTAGATATAGATATATATATATATATATATATATACCTTTGTAAGACTAGAACATTAGAAATTCATGCCTGTTTCAGTAACTTAAGGTAGCAGTTAGGAAGGAGATGCCTCCCAAGTCAGGTCTCATGTGAGATTCATCAAAACATCATGCATGTAGCTGTTCAGAAAAATGAATCTTGACCAAAACCATCAAAAGAAAGAAAAAAATAGTTATTGGCCAATCATCAGTACAAAATGTTTCTCTGATTGCTTTACCACAGTAACTTAGTGAAGTTCTCTTGCCATTTTCTGGCATAGAAAGATGTCCCTATTGCCAATTATTTGAGAGGAACACGTAAGGACTTTTTTGTGTAATTCTTGGTGAATTCATTGGTATGAAATGTTCTACTTGTTTACGACAGCAATTTAGTGAAGCTCTCTTGCCATATGCTGGTGAAGAGATCCGCTATTTTCATTAGCATATTTTGGAGGACCACATGCCGCCTATTTCATAAAGAGGTCACCAATCGACCTACCATCTAGCTCCCCAAAATTCCAAGTCAGCCATTTTAAGACGAGTATGTGCAGTCTCTTTGTAAGTGCATTAATCAGCCTAGCCCCTAGTGCCATTGGATTCGGCTAAAAACAGGTAGAATGACAGATTATAAGCTTTGCATGTTCATTCTTTGCAAAAGGCAGACTAGGTCCCATAATTGCAGATCCTTTAATGATCGTAGCATGTGTGGTTCTCCCATGGCAGGGATAGTAAATATCATTTCTTATGGACCTCAACTACAGGACGTCAGTATCACACACATTATCAACAAGAAAGAATTGTTTCCAGTAGGCCACTCTGCGATTAATCATGTGTCCATCCTCTGGGCTATTAAAGACAAGCCTAAACACTATGGCCATAAGGTACTTTATTGCTTTGTAAAGTATGACAGACCTTTGACTATGTCTTCGATGTCAAGATCCCCTGACTACTCTCTTTTACAAGAGCTGCCTACAGAAAAAAAATACTGCCATCAAAACCCCAACAAACTGTCAAATGACCTTTTTCATAAAAAGTGGCAACCCTGTCAGGAGAGGCATCTCCCACGCGAGAGGTATAAGAAATTTTGTATGGTCCAGATCTCTCCAATGGGACAACTTGTATTCAAACTTATGTACTGAAGTAATTTGAACACTATGCCTCCTCACTTATGAGGCAAGTTTCCAAAAGAGCATACTTCTTCATGCACAGACCCATTTGTACACATGGCGTTTCATTCAAACTACTCACTCTCTATTTAAGCCATCCCCTAGAGAGCAAACACGTACTAATCGACGCCGACTGCTAGCCCTTGCAGGACTACCTCCTTTGCCAATACTCTTACTGCCTTTGGCTAATTAAAGTTCCTGAATTCATGAAACAGAGACTCCACAAAGATGCATATAGACAAGCATGGTACTAGGGTAGTAGCACCAGTAGGTGAACTTCAACTCCCCCCCAAATGGTTCTTTTCTAAGCCTTGGGGTGCAGGATGTCTACAGGGCTACCCAACTTGGGGAATAAACCCTATGGCCTGAAGATGCCTCCATCCATCACTTTGAGTGAATTGTTCGTCCCTCCCCATATTAATGACGAGGGCCAAGCACTTAGCAACCATGGGCTGAAACATGCACGGCCAGCCACCAGCCACTAGTCACCCCATGCCCAATCCACCAATTTTGGCACTCCCCTCCTCCCTTCCCAACCCTGACTCACTAGCAATCCTGTTAATCACAACCCCTTGCAAGCTCCTCCCCACCCCCTTTCATGTAACAAAAGCCCCTTTCTAGAGCAATAATACTTCTGGCCATAATCACATGTTGGCTTCTGAGCGTCATCATTGGTCGAATCTGTTACTCCAGCTCAGTCTTGTTGACCTTTGGAAAGAATCACAGCCAATGTTGCCAGGCTATACTTTTTAGAATAATGCTCAGTCTTCTTATCGGGCTCGTCTAGATCATTGGTACAAGGTTAATCCTCAGCACTATGATTGTCTCACTACTAAATTATGGGTGGATTATGCTTTTATGCATTCTGATCATGCCCCTTTGTGGTTGAGGTTCTCTCTTCATGGCATGCCTGATGATCGGCTTACACAAAGAAGACTACTCATTGTCAATAATAGTTATTTGGCGCATGATGCATACAAGGCCATGGTTTATGAGGCTGTCCACCCCTTGTCACAATAGTCTCGTTTTGGTATTGACTATGCTTGGGAAGCTTTCATTGCTAGAATGCAAGCAGTTATTCGCTACTAACGTAAAGCTTACATGAAGACTTTGAGAGAGAATGTTGTTCATGCTAAACACACGTGTCAATCCTTGACTGAGTTGAGTCATATTAGAAATCTTTCTATGGAAGAAAATCAGATTTTATGCCAGGTTAAACATTGTTTGCAATGCAATGACAATAGAAAATCTCTAAATGGGAGACACAGGCACGACAAAGGGCTTTTTTGGATAAAGGATGTTCATCCAATGCCTTTTTTAAAGGCTTACACTATAAGAGGCACTCTCAAAGTATTTGCAGGGTTCTTCTCTCTAATGGTGTTTGGACTTCTTCTCGAGCACCACTTGCCGCAGCTTGTGTTCATCATTTTGCTGCTCAATTTGGTAAAGCCGATCGTCCTTCACAAGAGGTTATTTCAGCAAGGCAGCAATTATTACAGCATGTCAATCCCATTGCCTCACCTACACAAGCTTTGGGTTTGGAAGCTCCTTTCACTGAAAGAGAGTTAAGTGATGCTGTTAAATCATGTGGTAGATGGAAATCTCCCGGCTAGGATGGTCTCACAGTTGAATTCTTCTTGGCTTATTGGGATCTCCTCAAATCTTATTTGCTGCGAATGATAAATACATGCCGGATTCTTGGAAGAAAGGACTGGTAAAACTTCTGCCCAAGAAGCCAATCTGTAAATCTCTGACTGATTGGAGACCTATCACTCTGATGCCTGTTATTTATAAGATTATGACCAAAATGGTGGTTGATTGTATCAAAGAATATTTGCATGAGGGCCTTCATCCAGCGCAGTATGGTTTTATCCCTCGCAGGCACATTACTGACAATATTGCAAATGCCTATATTGGGATTGAGTATGCTAAGTATACAGAAAAGAATGTTCTCTTTTCGCCAAGGCTGTCCTCTAAGTGCTATTCTATATGCTATAACCACGCATCCTATGCTTCAATATATTGACCATTTGGTAGCAACTAACATGTTACATGCCTTGCACATTCCTAGAAGTCGCCCTTTAGTAGCTCAGGCCTATGCAAATGATTCCTTTTTTGTGCCACAAAATACTGAAAGGGACCTTTCTTCACTTATGCAGGCTCTCTCACTGTATGGCCTGGCTGCTGGCCTTCATATCAATTTTCAGAAATCTCGCTTGTTGCCTTTGCATTCTAAAGATTGGCATAGTCTGGTATTGCTGGGGGAAATTGTCCCACCCAATCAGCTGGTACGTCATCTTGGTTTCTGGATTGGTCAATTACTCATCGTCAACAGATTGATTGGGTTCTTGTCAAATTAAGGAAAATCTGTAAGATTGGAAGTTAGCGACTTGGCCTTTGCGTGTCCGGCTCCAAAATATTCAATCTATTTTGGTGGCCTACATTCACTTTTATCTGCCATTGATCTTTTTTACCAAAGGAGATCTTACATCCTTTATGTCTACCATCATGGAAATCTTCTGGCGTTCAACGCCTGACAAGAAAAGTTTGTGCTTGCTTCCAGTACAACGGTTATGTTCACCAAAATTGCATGGGGGGTTTAATATTCTCAACATTCATGTGCACATTCTGGCTCATAAAGGGAAAATGATGCTACAATTTCTACATGGTGATCACTTGGGCTGCTATGATGCACTACTTACTTCTTCAGCTTACTACTCCTGCTTTTGGCTATTGGCAACCCACTCAATGGGATTTTCTATTGGGTAGTATTGAAGGCAAGGTTAAAGGTTGCCCTACTGTTACTCAAATGTTTCTGGATTGGAAACATATTGGCATGGCCGGGACTCCTTGCAGGGTAACGCTTTGAGAGCTGAGAGCATCCACTGGTCACGGGTTTTTTCTCAACCATTGGCTTTACAAGAGCCCAGATGCTCGTATTTTCTTAATTTCTTCTATGGCAAATGTCATTCATGATGATGGCACTCTTTTATCCTTCCCTTTGGCTGCTGCAAATATGGTTTAGGAATGCACTATCGTCCTGGATGGCAGGTCATTACTCGGATGCTTCAGCCATTTCAGCCAATACCGCCTTTAGAACTTCAAGACAAGCTTCAAGATTGGACTCTTCTTCCACTACACTCGTCCATTAGTCCTTTGAAGCTGTCTCATATTACAGTTTCATCTTTATATACAGTTCTGTTGTCTCCACCCTGGGCATCAAACAAGGCTAATCGGATTTGGTGTTTGCATCATCCGGTCAAATGGTGGAGAAAAAGATTGAAACAGATTTGGCACTCTGTGGCTATGGCAAGCAATAGAAGCTCAAAAATAGAGAGAAGGAGAAAAAACGAGATGCTGTAATAGATTGCTGCAAAACTAAGAGTGGAGGCTCAAGGGTGAGCCAACATAACAAAACCCTAGGGCTAACTGCCCTAACTAGACTAAGTGTCCTAACTGACCTAGGTGGTACATGTACTAACTATACCAATAGTCCTAACTCACTATAACTACGCCTACAAGGCACATACCAAGGAATAAGTGGCACCTATGGATAGCCCATAGAATGGCCTACAAACCCCCCCTCCATGGTATGGGGCCGAAGTATCCTAGACATAGCTCAAGATACCTGAATATCTAACGTCATGGTTGCACATGTTCGTCCTATAGGGAGATAGCAACCTATGACTGTACAGAGTACAACAGATCAAGTTACAAAAGATACTTTCAAAAGTTCCAGTTGCCAGCCTACATTAAGAAGAACCACAAGGGCAAAAAACAGCTTTGTTTTATTGATGGTGATGTCACTCCGTTACATGATTTTCTGCAAGCTAATAATCATGCTTTGGAGGATATCTTACTTGATCCTCCTCCAAGTGACTTGTGATCAGTTTTATATTTTCTGGCAGACTTCTGAGGTTTCTCTCAGAAGCATACTTGTAATCTTTTGAAATTTTGTACTTCATGGTGGGTTTTTTTCCTCTTTTTGAGGTTTCCCACAAAGAAATATATGATTTCACCCCAAAAAAAGTGTGTGTGTGTGTGTGTGTGAATCGCCTCTCGCTTTACAGGAGCCTATCAAAGTATATAATCTCATGAAACTGGGCATAAGATTTGTCGGAGATGTTGTGGATCAACATGGTTATGTGCTTTCATTCCCACAAGCTTGCAGGACATTCCCCTTGGGTCTGCATCATCAGCCCATTTGGAGAATACTTACAACTATGTTGCAGCCATTTGTTCCTAATCCTCCACTGTTTGTACAGGACAGATTGCTGGACTGGAATCTGACTTCCTTATCCCCTACTACCTGTTCGCTCTCAATGCATAATCTGGCCTCCTCGATGGTCTATAGATTTCTTCTTCCACCTCCATGGATTGATAAGCATGCCAACAATCTTTGGAATTTGGATAGGCCTCTATCTTGGTGGCAATCACGACTCAAGAAAATTTGGAAAGCCAAATTGCCATTGAAACAGAGGCTTTTCTTTTGGAGATGTATAGTGGGAGCCTTCTCCATTGGGGTGAAACTGGCAGCACGTCGCATTGCTTCCTCTTCCTGCCCCCGTTGTTCTTATCACCGTGAGACAGTTCCCCATTTGTTATGGTCTTGTCAGCACTCTCGATTATTGATCACTCATGTCTCTCATTTGCTGCGGCTTCGGTTTCCCTCTATCAGATTTGGAAACACTTCTGGATGTTTGGATGCTTCTCATCCCAGATGTCTCCATTCCTCCTTTTCTTTCACTGGACTCGCTTTTTGGTACTCTTGACTATTTGGACACAGAGATTGCATTCTAGGATGGGACAACAGTTTCCTCAGGCATATGTTTTCTTCAGAATGTCCCTCAAGCAATCTTTACATGATAGCTATGCTGCGAGGCACTTGGATGCGACTAGCCTTGAAGTGTTTTCTGGCTGTTTTTTACTTCTTCCATTAGGCTCTCTTTGGAGTCTAATATCATGTACATTGATCTCATGTTAATAATATAGTTACTGGTTTCACCCCAAAAAAAAAAATGTGTGTGTGTGTGTGTGTGTGTGTGTGTGTGTGTGTGTGTGAGAGAGAGAGAGAGAGGCTAGGGTGAGGAAATGATACTCAAATGAAGACATCATGAAAGGCAATCATTCATTCATCAAGTATATCATGACAAGTGAAGTACAAGCCTTTATAGGCTAGGCACACTCACACATGTACCAAGTGCATATGGGATAGCTCCCAAGATGACATGTGGCACTCACACGTAAAGCCTCTACTAGATCTCCTAGTATAACACATCACACACACTCTTTGGCTATGATTTCTCCAACAAGCTGGCCTATGGGTCAATCAAGTGGCCAGCAAACAACACATCCCCCCATACCCACACTAGAAGGACAACTAGCCAAACACGTGTAAGATGCCAAAGGAATATCTAACAAACGTCCTTAAAGCACCCCAAAAAGAGGCTCAAATAGGCTCCATGTAGGGAGCCCACCCAAGGTGGAGGGTTACATCCAAATGCTTTGTGGTGCTTCAAACATGATACCTCGTTCTACAAAAGCACCTTTATTGAAGCACCGCTATGTTCTTATTGATTGGCAAAGCTTTGCTTACATGCATAGCTGCAGGGGTACAATCACAACTCGAGGAACAAATCTTCCCTCGTCCAATCCTCCATGGACTCCGGAAAATGAAGATTATTCCCATGTGATGGGAATTGACTCTTGCACAAATCTGGTAATATGCTTCCATTCGCAACTTCTTATGATTGTAATGATGGATGACAAAGCTTTTGCATTCGCAACTTCTTATGATTGTAATGATGCATGACAAAGGCAAAAAAAAAAAAAAAAATCATCCTAAGAGGGCTCACTCCATGGGAAAACCTTGGAAGCAGTTCAGGTATCACTGTCTACTTTCTGTAAAGCTCAGCCAAGAGGCCAAGCTATAACTGGATCTTCACAACGACCCATCTCCAGCAATGCATAATGCTTCCTTCTTCGCTAGCGTATTCCCAGCCTCACCATGGAGACCCGGTTGAGGTGCATGGAGCCATCTAGATAGAAAATTGGCACGTTATTCGCCACCACTGATTAAGGACTAATAAAGTTCATTGGGGCTCTCAAGACCTCGCAGAATGGGGCCACGTGTCAAAGCTCCTGTTAGTTTTTTTGCAAGATCTCTCAACATGTGCTAAACGCCAAGCGGTTGGACATAAAAAGTGCACTCAATATCTACACTACATGGACAGCAGGATGCGGCTCCACTAGTGCTACATGTGAGGCCCGACTGCTATCTTCCTGCACCTGTGCTATGCTCACCGGATGAGCTCCACACAAGTGCTGAAGTCTGCTGCTTCTGCTAGTGGCCATCCCTCGAGCCCACACAGGCCCTGACATAGGGTGGAGTCGCAGCTAGATTATAGACCCTTTGGAGGGCTGCGCACAGGCCTGGGCCCTGCATAGAAGCAGGCCTTTGCGGGTATAGAAATGAAGAAGGCCTGGAGGGGTTTTATAGACTCCCAAGGCCCGCACTGGTCAGCCAGTCAACAGACTGGGTCAGCCAGTATCACAGACCAGTCAGCCAGTCCACAGACTGGTCGGCAGATCAGGGTCTTATTCGGCCAATTCCAGAAGCCCTTGAGCCCTAAAAAAGGCCCCTGTTAAGGAGGCACAAGTGTATCCCAATAATCAGCCTGGCAGACTGCACAGGGCCTCATCAAGAGTGCACCGAAGGCACAAGGAGAGAGCATTGACGGACAGCAGCAAGGGCAGAGGATCAAGGAAGTCTTTCAGTCCTTAGTGCCTTGCTGCACTTCTGAAAGCAGAGGCCAACACTCTGGCTGTCCCTTTCAGAAAAGATCTGCCCTATATCTATTGAATACAAGGGCAATCATATGATGTCCACGTGGCTGCACACCCCCTCCCTGCACCCTATCTGTCCACAGGTGTCACTCTCTCATGCTCTCTTCATTTGGGGGCTTACAAACAGGAAGTTGAGCCATCTATTCTGACATGAGAGCCGTTCGATTTTCTTCTTTGCAGACAGACCACTAAAAGAAGTGCATTGGTGATTGGAATTAACAATATCAATTTTGGAATCGATCAAGCATTTTTTGCACTAGCAAAGGGAGTCCAGCCTTGCATTCAAGGAGGTAACCTATCCAATGGAATTACTGATCAATCCCTGCTACAACAGATCCCTCAATGGTGTTTCTTTTTTTTAGGCAGTCTGTAGAGCTTTGGCCTTCTTAGGGGATGAGTCTATTGAAAGAAAATATGCAGCATGCAGTTTTAACCTCATAACAGTCCAACTCACATCGACAGCAGCCAACTATGTGTAGACAAATGTGAAAACATACGCCCTTACCCATGCACATATCTACATACCCACACACCTGACTACTTGACAGCAAGGTCTTTGCACTAGTTCTGTCAGAATTCTTGTGGTGAACAGACTCTGTCGTAACAAAAGCTAGCACTCAAGGGAAAAGGCAAAATTACACCTGCCTAAAGATACATAGGCTGTTGCCAAAACTTTGACAATACAAAGGGAGATCTCTTTTTATACAACAATAGGAGCCTAGACAGCAGAGCACAGACCAGGCACTGACTGGCAGCCTAGGGGCATGGGAGATACACTGGCCAAACTGTTTTGACAAATTTTAACATCAATAGGAACAGTACATCTAGAGGCCACCCTACAGGCTGTAGGTGCATACTTATGGACCTCTTGGCAGTTCTTGTAGCCGGACCTCATCTATACTCTCAGAATTAACTGAGAGACATGTCATCTGAGGCTGCAGGGAGTGCTAGCTAGAGCCTTTTGTGCTTGACTTTGTTGACTTTAGAATAGCAACATTTCTATGCTCTGCTGTCCAGTTCTGTTGCAATGTAGAATTTTTAGCCATCTGCTTCAGGAGTTTTCTGAAATAGTTACTAACATAGGGCATTTCCGTAATCAAAGATGTGATTATATTACTAGATGGAATAGACCTTGCTTTTGTTACAGGGGGCAGCTGGGGGTGTGGACCTGTGACCCTTATAGAATGATGGCATTGCTTATATTGAAGCTGGCCTGGCAACAAAAGAAATTAGGAATTGTCCTAAAACTTGCATGGACCCTGACAGCTCTAAACATCTGCACAGCACTCTCTTCTTCATGAACAGCACGTCTATCTGTGGTCCTGCTACAGCATTGCATAAAGTCAGATAATGAGAACGTTCAATCCTATTTCGGCCATGAAAAGATAAAGCTTAATAGTCAGAGACACCCATCCCTTCTGGAATAGTGCTAGCCTACTGTTTGTCACCAAAAAATGTTGCAAGAGATAAGTAACGTTGAACCTTAAATGTCCACCGTCCCGAAGATGGTAAGAATATACATGTGACCTTGTATTAAAACAAACTTTTGCCATCAAACCTCAAAAGACGATTGGCATCAAGCTACAAAAGTTTTAAGACCCTAGAGATGAGCCAGTGAATTCTGGTACAATAATGATAGATTACCATGAGCAAACCACTCACTCGTTCATTTTCTGCAGAAGCGGTTGGTCAAGCCGATGTCATCTGTTCTGGAGGGACACTTGCAATTTTCGTTTTCGCATGGCCTAAATTGAATTCAGAAACGAAGATAGTATTCCACTGAATCTTCGATACAGAGGAGATCCCTGATCTCATACACCCTGAAATTTCAGAGTATCGAGACTGTCATGATGGTGGTACGGAGCGAAGCATATTGAAAATGCAGTGCGCAAAATGAAACTGGTCGAACTGCTTCTCGCTGCCGTCATTCGGAGTCAAGGCGCTGTTGATACCCACAATGCGTGGCGTAGAAGGAGCTCAAATCCAGCCATTAGACCGCGAGCTGGCTTCTTCACAAGGTTATCGAATCAACTAAACTGATCTACAACGTACAATGTGTGAAAACGGCTGGAGCTTGGAGCTTTCTAAAGATCTGAAGACAGTTTGAAGTTGAACTCGTAAAGGACGACTCAATCTGCAAACGCCGTATCCCGCTTGCCCGACGCGGTTTGGAGGACACCGACCTTCTGGCATACGCTTGCGCTGTACAAACGGGTAAAGTACGAAACGGGTTCAGTGTGTCTCTATGTTTCGACACCAGTTGGGCCTCTCGCGACAATGCATTCGCAGACGCAAGATGCATTGAACTGGGAAAATGTGAGGGAACCTCTGGTGTGGACGGAAGGTGCAGAGCAATCCTTTTGTGTCGCGTATCAAAAATGAAGCGAAGCGGCACAATCAACGATTAGCCTCCTACACTTCTCTAGCATAAACCGCCTACACTCTTCCCAGATCTCTTTCCAGTAGGAAACGCCATGTGCGATTAGATCGCCCCGTCAAATCGCCGCGGAGGGAGTTGCACCCTGACACTCACGAATCAATCAGTTGTTTTATGCCAGCAAGCTCTGTGCACCACTAATTCCTCCGTTTCTTTGTAGTGATCCTATTTGCGACCACTGCTGCAGTTCTGTATTTCCAGCGTACCCGCAGTGACTCGATGCTTGTGGATTATGAAGTCCCCTTGCCAGACTGTGTCTTTCTTGAGCAATTAAAAAATTAACCTTCTCCGTTTTGCGCACCTCAAGTTCCGTAGATTAGCTGGAAGGATGAGGCAAGAGGGAGAGAAGAAGAGATTTGCAAGCTGCAGCAGCGAGCCACGAGCGGAAAGCTGTACGTAAAGGAGGAGCGAGGCGCAGGAAATACTTTGTTTTTCTGCGGAGGACAAAACGTGGGTGTGGGGAGTCCAAGGAGGGGAAATGATGGGGGGAAGCTTTGGAAGGATGATGGCAGCAACTGCTGGTGAGGAGTTCGAGAAAAGCCCGAGGGAGGGGATACAGAAAAATCTCTGGGGAGGTGGAGGGGGGGGTGAACTCCAAGGAGGAGGGTTTCGGTACTGGTTTTGTTGATTTGCTCGGTTCGGAGATGCTTTGATTTGCTGATGATGTTTGATTTTGTTGCTTGCTGCCGGTGCTGATGAAGTTTGCTCGATTTCCGGATGAAGTTTGCTGCCTGCTGATGTTCAATTTGATGTGCAGATTTGATAAACGTCTTGATGCTAGATTTTCCTGCTGCTCCGCGCGTTTCCTTGTTTTCCTGAGTCGGAATCCTGACGCTAATGCTGGCGATTTTTGGTTGTGAATGCGCGATGCTTGAGCTCCTGCGACCGCTGCTGCTAGATTCTATGATTTCCCCCTGCTGCTGATGCTCGATTTTCCTGCTCCTGCGTGGTTGATCCCCTCGGTTTGCTGATGCCGGGTGTCCGGGGGCTGCGCTGACCGTCGATGGCCTGCGGCTGTTTCGGGGAGTGAGTGCCGAAGGCGGCAATGGGGGGGTGATGAAAGCGGTAGGAAGGAGGAAGGGAAAGGAAGGGAAAGGAAGAGTGGAGGAGGGAGAGGTAAAAGGCTATGGCGATGGAGGAGAAGAAATGAGAGGAGGAAGAAGAAGGGAAGTCAAGATTGGTGGCTATGGCGATGGCGAGCTCCGTCAGATTCAAAGCAAGTACAGGACTACCACCCATCGGACTCCAAACTCCATTCTTCCCTATCCCTCCTTTCACGTCCGCTTTCAACCCCTTTCACTCACCCTGGTTTCTTTTAACCCCCGTTTGCTTTCCACGCAACCCATTAGTTTATCGCCTCCCCTTTGAGTTTTCGCTTCTTCGCTCTCTACTTAGTTGGCATACCACACTTTACTTGACACCAACTACAGACCGTGCCTCGAGAGCGTTCTCCATTCGTTTCCTCGTGGGTGTTAGCCTCACACTGGAAAAACCGGCAATTGCCATGAAAATCAAGCTCGTGCATACTATAATTTGCAAGCGATGCTCGACATGGCGTGCATCCTTTCTGAAGTAACTCGATTTTGGGAGAGTTTGTTGCTGTGCAAGTCAAGGACCCCAAATGCACCCAAAACCTACATGCCTATGCATCGTCAGTGGTAATGGGACCTGCACAACTAGCAATTCGCTGACTAGTTATGTTTGGACAACAACACAACTACTTGCAAAGGACATTATGCAAACTAGTGATTGTCTTAAAGGAAGTAATTCGGTTACCTCTTGAGCCCCACCTTGGAAGGAGGGGTCCATGTTGCAACCAATGGCAAATTAAAAAGTACTCATTACTCAAGATTCCGAGTGCGTGAATTGTTGGGTTAGCAACCATGGAAGAAATTGCTAACCAATCTGATCACATGAACACACTCTTAGTGAAGTTTGATTCACCTGAGCTCAAGCTCCGAGGCCTCAAGGCACATGTCGCATGCCTCAACTGTGCTATCCTCTCCTCTCCCTATCTAGCAACGGACTATTTTGCAAGCACCTTGCACACGCCGAGGTAATAGCCATGTTCACTCTTCCCCTTTGTCTACATCGATCTCTACCACCATCAAGGAAGTCAATCAATGGTTCTTCTGCAACATGGTTCAACCTTATGCATTGCCTACCAACACATTGAACGTTGTCCAGTGGCAATCCTACTTTGTAAGCATAGCTACCCATGGGAATGGGTGAAAATGAGAAATAGCTTGGGCAATCCACACACCAGATACATAGAAACAACTCCTCATGAGATCCGTAAGTGCCTATACAGAAAACCAGCTCTCAAAAGCAGCCCCTGGTCAAGGTCTTCACTGCCCGCATGGATAGTCATTCGTGGCTCATCATTTTGAGATTGTATTCCAATATCAAACATCTCATGGAGATGTTACTAGCCATAATTCAATCTTTGGACTGACAATGTAGGAAGGCTCTATCGCAACACTCAATTGAACCTTATTGTGCACCATCCTTCTTGCAAGGGAGTTAACGATGAGTAACAAATTATTATATCCATTAAGGACAGTAGGAGCATTACATAGAAGAGGACAGTCAGAGATGCTAAATTATTTTGATGGAGGCAAGACAAAGCCTTCAACATCTAGATGTTCTAAGGATTTAATCTTTGTTTACTATGCATAGCATGCCTTCATCCCTTTTGAGGCTCAGAAAGCCATGCCTCTTTCTCAAATGGCCAAGCAAATGATTTTTCTTTTAGCATCCATTTTGATGCTCCAAGGTCATTGCTCATGTGCACTCTTTTCAAGCAGATATTCTTTTTTTTTTGCTTGGGAAGGGGGAGGGGGAGGGGGAGGGGGAGGGGGGAGAGGGATTAACCTCCTCCTTTGAAACCCCTCAAGTTTGGTGAAATCCAAGGAAAACTTTTGGTTGGCGCCCCTTCCATACTCACCCCCTACACCTTTTTGCTTGGGGGTCCCCTCCATAGTCTTCCCCCTACAACTCTACCTAGAGTTTGGTGAAATCCAACGAAAATTTTGGTTCTGCCCCCCTCCATACTCTCCCACTAAAACTTTTCATTGGGGGCCCCTCCATACTCTCCTCTCTATGACTTTTCCTCTTGTCTTTGTAACCTCACCCTCCTCCAAAGGAGCTTTTCGTTGAGGGACCTGCTCTTCCTCATCCCTCTTCAATCTATTCTCCTCTAAGGTCAAACCTCTTAGAAAGGAAAGTAGACCCTTTGTTGTCCCTTCCCAAACCCACCATTCGTAACCCTAGACTCAAACCTTTTTGTTGTTAATAACGTGGGGTGTGCATGCAGGCAAGGATAGGTCCTACTAGGGTGTGGAATTCAAGGCAAAGCAGGAGATCTAGGGGGCAAGGGAATGAAAATGGCAATGTGCAATGACATGAATAAAGGGCACACATTGAGAGCTCTCACACACACATGCACGTACGAGCACATGCACACACACATAGTGCAGATTCCACTTTCATGTTGTTAAGGGGAATGGGGTTTGCATGAGGATGAGGACGCATCCTACTAGACCGAGGATTCAAAAGACAATACATGGGGGGGGTAAAGGAGCCACGAGAAGATGCAACAACATGAACATGAGCGCTCTCTCTCTCTCTCTCTCTCTCTCTCTCTCTCTCTCTCTCTCTCTCTCTCTCTCTCTCTCATGCATCTGTCTTACAATTGTTTAAAGTTCGCAATTATACAGTGCAAACAGAACAAGGACAGCCATCCTCTTGATTCTCTTTTTCAACCTCCCCATGTACTACTTGATTACCTCCTCCGCTCAACCCACGCATTGAATAATCATGAGGAAGATGAAAAGGGATTTCTCACATCTTTTATAATGCTCATTTGATCATTTTGTTTATATCAATCATATGTCTATATAAATATGCACATGCACATGTGCTCACTATGGATTTTGCACGGAGCTTGGGCACTACAACTGCAACTTTAGAAATTTCCCTCCATGCCAATTTTGAACTATACATGGCTCTCTTCTCAAATTTATGCAAAATTATGACTGCCTTAAACATTTATGTATCCTTATATGTTAGCTTCATGTCACAATTAAAATCTCCTTGCCTTTAAGCATGAATTTTGGCATCCTTCCTAGCTTCTTTCTACATGAAGATCACCACCCATATTAATTTTGCACTACCCTGAATCTATGCCAGTACTCATGTAATATGGCCCATCCATGCGCATACAATTACCATGTTCTCAAATATAATTCATAGCCCATTAATGTAGATCATCAACGTATTTGCAAATCTTGATAGTATTACAATTCTTTAATTTTTTCTTAGCGTGTTTCAATGTGAGCATTAATGTGCAAAGCTACATGACTACATGCTACCCAATTTTTTTACTAGAATTATAAAACTTGGCACATTAAATAAAGCTTGCCCTTTTTTAATAAGGTATGTCAATTTGCTTTATGACTAGAAGCTATCATATCTTTCATAATCTCCCAACTTCAACTAATGGCACTTATCAAGCCATGAGGCTTTGACATTGAGAATGTCATTATTGTCTCCAAATGAATCCTAATATAATGATAAACCACCAAATTTTATTCCTAGTTTTATGTAATGTATAAAAAAGGCCTTTTTGTGAAGACATGAGAGATGTCGTGTTGTTGACATGAGAACTGAGAGCTACAAGCAATAAAGGGTGATGAAAATTTATTATTGGAGGCAATAATATAAGTAACAAGTTTTTGAACTACCACATGTTAGATCATTGTAGCACTTAGTACTTCTATAATATTAAAAGGTCATACAAGCTTTTTGGGAAGAATTCTTTAAGGTATTAGTCTAGTTTCATTCATTTTGTTCAACAAAGTAGACACACCAAGAAAAATTAGCGGCCTTATATATTATTAGTTAGGAGATAAATAATCATTGATGCATCTAAGATTGGCACTCATGGCCTCTAGAGATCTTGAAAAGTAAAATTTGTCCACAAAGAGGGACCACTCCTCCATAACGTAGTCACATTCTATAATATTCTATGTCTCTCTACTTCTTAATGATACTCTTATAGGTGAAAGACTTAGCTATCCCAATATGAAGATTATTAGGTTCATGTGCTAACATATGATGGTTTGTAGGAGTGCAAAATGGAATAATATACTTTCTAGATAATTTCAATGGGATATGAGAATGACCACTAAGAAGGGGACATAGGCTTGATAGGGAGATTAACATAGTTTTAAGGTTAATGTAAAATTACCAATTACAACAACAAGTCTTTGAAGTAAATATGGAATGTTTGCTACCACTATTGAACAATTTTTTTAGTGAAGGAACATGAATGATTTAATAAGGAGACCATTGCACTTCCAAGTTGAAGGGAACTTTGTCTATTATAGAAATAGTAAACATGGAGCTCTTATAACCAAGTACTATAAAATATAAGTAACAAAAGAATGGCTAGGAAAGAATGAGAAACATGATCACAGCAACCTTTAACTCTAGTTTGGTAGCAAAACATGACACAAATGATGTTTTGGTAAAAAAAATTCACAACTTGATCTCAATATGTTGCATCTTTATTTTTATTTAATTAAAAAAAAACTAGGTCTATCGATAGGCACAAATATGTGGGTGGAGTGGCCTTATATAAGGGTGTATACATTATGCTAAATATCAGAGTATACTCTCCCCCCCCAAGAGAGTGAAACGTCCAAGATGGTTCACAATAGAGTTGCTTCCACTTTCAATACTCACATCCAACAAATATCATTCATACATTATTGCTATATAAATCAAAAGTATCACAACCATCATGGCACACTTGCTTGCAATAGACAAGCTAATGAGCAAAAGGCATTTTTAAGTATTAAAAGGTAGAAGCAAGAGCATCTCCGGTTATGTACAACTGTACTAATAAGAAATCATGTAATATTCAATATAAACTTCCTTAATTGTAAAAATGTTCCCGTTTTGATAGGGTAGTCTCATGCAAGCTTCATTCCCAAGAGTTAAAAAGTTGTAATATCTCTCAAAAAATATATTCTCAAATTTACCACCTTAGATAGACCTTCAAATCCCACCAATAAGACATAAATATTTTTGTAGTATGCAACAAAAGTATTTTAGGTGTTAGAAGCACTAGAGTATAAGTTTTGTTATTCAAATTTTGCATAATTTAAAGTAGGTGTATGTAAATCTCTCTAATAATTAATGTACTAATATTGCCTTATGGTGCAAATTACTTGAAAGTATACATTCAATGATTTTCCTTACAACGTAATGCAATTTAGTATCTATGTTATGTATATAAGAGAACTCTTATCATCTTTTCACATTAAAAGTAACTTGGAACAAATCACATAAGCTTTTTGGTTTAAGAGGCATATATTAGGGATCTAGTCTTAACATAAAATCATGAAGCCTAGAGAAGAGGGTTGACCGATTGTTATAGTGGATCTTTGTTAGAAAATTGCCACAAAAGTCCGTGCAAATTTACCTTGTCTAGCTACTCTAGGACTTATATTTTTATCCTTGTGATGGCATATAAGATTGTGTATAATGTAGAAAATGAGGGCTTTTTAAAGGTTGCAATGTACTTAAATTTTGTTCATTATACTTGACAACAATGACTTATAATAAGGCATTGAATATATTAGGATGCATGTGTTAAGGGTTGCAATAAGTAGTTATATTTTCTTCATTATACTTGACAACAACGACTTATATAATAAGGCATTGAAATACATTAGGATGCATGTGTTATAGCAATGAAATAACTATTGGAGATAATTATAGAGAAAATTAGATTATGTAATTTTAATCCCCTTCAATTCCAAGAATTCAAGCTATATAAAGTCACTATCATGTAAGGTAAGGATGAAGAACGCAGCGTGCTGATCTGTAAATGGCTGTCCAACCTCTTCTCCAACAACGCACCCTAGATCGAAATTGTGAAGTTTTTCCTCGACCAAGGCCATAGCCGTCGTGCAGGGTCATGGCCCAACATGTCCTGGTACTTGAAGGTTTTCTCGGCCTTCTTGGCTCGTGTAATAGGGTCTGACTTAATTGTTGGATTGCTTTCCACATGGAAGGAAGGGATAAGGTTCATCAATTGGAAAGGGCGGAGCGGCCTGAGGGGAGATGGAAGTCTGGACAAAAGCATTTGGTGGTCGGTTGCATTCCGCTCTCTAGATGGAGTATTCACGCTCCATGATCTCTCGAAAGCAAGGTGTCTCCATAGAAAGGGCTTGCAAGTGTGGGGGGCTTGTGGGATCCCTAGCGCACAGACTAGATTCTAATGGAGACCCTCCTCCAAAAGTACAGACTCATGGAAGGGTAAAGAGATTTGCTACAAGCGGTCCTTGATAGAATCCCGAAGGAGTGGCCATCGAACACGCAGAGGACCAATGACAACAAAATTTCATTTTGGGCTATGGGCAAAATAAGCCTGGCTAAAATCTCTGCCAGGATCATGTACAAGAGAATGATGGGGAGCTCTTCAGTGCTGCTTGACCTCAACAGAAAATGGAAGCTTAGGTGATCACAAGGCTGGTGGAAGAAAAGATTCCAGGGGGTCTGGAGGCTGCGTAAAGTAGGCAAGGCAAGCTTCCTCCTTTGGAAAACCCCCACTGGTCACCATTGCGGGCACGCCTGGCAAAATTTTTATCGGTAAACCTGGTTTGTCCCCTCTGAAACAAATCTATGGAAAATGTGCGTCACCTAATGTGGACCTGTTAGATCTCTCAAGAGGCATGGAGAAAAGTGGAAAGAGCAGTAAGAAAAGCAGAAGTGATGGCATGATTTTACCTTGGCATGCGCTGGCAGGCAGCGAGTCCTCCTCCAAGGATACCCATGGTCTCCCCTCCATGTTGTCAGCTTGCGGGCCCTACCTCCAAGCAGTGGTCTCCATGGCAATTTGGGATATCCATAACCAAATAGTTTTTTGCGAGAACCTGTCGGTGGCGGCTGGGTGGAGGGAATCCATAATCATTGCCTTAACCTCGCCTTAACCAAAGCAAATCTTAGAGACCTCAGCTAAGAAAGACCCGATGGTCAGTAGGACCCTCCTTGAAATCAAATCCTGCATGGATTGATGTATAGTTGCTGCATGCAGCATAGGCTTAGGGGTACCGCCCCTTTTGAGCCACATTTTGTAATCGATCTATTAGGGCTGACCACCCATCTTTTTTGCTTAATATAATCGGCCTTTTAATTATCATTTTTTTAAAATGGACGATTTACATATGCATTCTTGAGTGGTAGCTACATGATTGGCTCCTTAAAACTAGTTCCATGGCACTACACCAATTGCTAGAACCACAAGCTTAAAAAATCACTACATTCGAACATATCATGGAGTTTTCTCATTTTGCATGTGGAAACCCTCTGCCCATTTTGCAACTTATTCTGTGTGGACTTTAAAGGTCTAACCTTGTTTAATTTTCAAAATGACAAAGTACCCTTACATTGAATTTTCAAATGTTCGCGACAAAATTTTATTAGACACATCTTGAATGAAATCAATCTCAAAGTTTATACCTTTAAAAAATATATAATGGCAGGCAAGTTCGACCCATATCAATCTCATGATCCTCCTTTATCTACTCATAGTGTTCCTATCTACTCACACAACTTCCACCCATTTCAATCTCATCAATGTACGCAAATCTTCATTAAAGTACTAATTTCATGCCATATGGATGAAGTGGAAATATCAAACAAACAAGTAAGTTAAATGTCTAAAATCTTAAAAATAACCACATGGCGTGAGAGTCATTTAACATTACTCCTAAATATACCAATTCATGTAGCATTAATCTAACATGTATCAATTTCTATAAGTTCTAGTCATAGCAATATCATTACTTACATGACTACAATGAAGTTGCTATGATCTCATGTGTATCCTTCCATGAGCACTACATGGATCAACAAAATAAGAGCACACTTTTCATGATGTACTACTAAATCTCCCTAGCTTGGATTCCCGCAAAGAAAACTAGTTCACTTGATGCTCAAAATACTCATCAAACTATTACTACCTTGATAGGTGAATTACCAATTTGAGAAAAATAGTTGGTGACCCATAGTTTCTCTTTTAGATCATTGACTTCATCTAATGGACTTTTATAGTTATGCATCAATTCTTAAATCATGAAACTTGTCTTACCTTTTTATCTTATTTTTCTCACCTTATGCATATGTTACTAATTAGTCAAAACCTTTTCATTAGCTTGTTTTATATATGTCTCCTTGCAAGAGCTCCAAGTAACACATCTCTACTTCAATACCAATAATACATCCATTTGAGAGAGGGAGAGAGAGAGAGAGAATCCACCAATATTACATCCTTTATCTTATTTTTCTTAGCTTATGCAATAATGTTTTAACTTCATTCCTAAAAGTCATACTCATATTTATTTTCTTGCTTATTCTACATATGTTTCCTTGCAAGTGATCCAAGTAACATACATGTACATTAAAACTAATAATACATGTAGAGAGAGAGAGAGAGAGAGAAAGACGAACAGTTATAGAGAGAGTGTGTGAGAACAAAGTTGCAAGTTCATTCTAAGGGAATGTGGAGATCCTACATAAATCGTATAGGTGTGAGCACATCTAGAATAGGTATACTCCCTATGTCTTGTAGAGCCTTAAGCTACTGAAGTGTGAGCCAAAGGAATGAGTGAGCAAGCACAAAAAGAACCAAATACTAGTAAGGGAGGACGGAGTAAAGGAAAAGTCCTTTGACATTGACATTTTTGGCGATCTTGTTGGGGAATTCATTGCTCCATGTGCCAATAAAAGAAGAATGTTGAAAAGAGGATGGATGTTCTCACTGAATGGGAAAGTTAAGATAACATAGAAGAAGGTCAAAAGTGGAAAGGAGTGATTCTAATTTACTCAAGCCTTCCAAAGGATCTACAATAAAAGATTCATGAAGAGTCCAATACAAAGAAAGTAGTGTGGGTGTACCATGAAGGAAAGCAGATCTATGAGGCAAATGTGATAAAATTGGCACTGCACAAGGAGAAGTTGTATTCTTTGTTATTTCTTTACACTGTACATCCTATAAGGTAGAATTCAAATCCTAGACTACAATTTGGGATGGACGCTATGCACATCAGAATGCTTACTAACTAGTGGGTGTAATGAACACAACCGAAAGCCCATACACATAGTGGCAACAACACTAATCATTTGGCAATAGATAGAGACAAAAGTTCTTTGATGGTATGCATTGTAAGCAATGACTACAATAACAACAACTGTAATTCCTTTAGTAAGTTCTTCTCTAGAAAATGTCTGCAAATACAAAACATGTCCTAAAAATAATGGAGGAATCAGGCTTCATCAATGTAGCAACAATTCATTAGAGAGCAATTTCATTACAAAGCCATAGGGAAATGGCATTCCCATGTAGGATGACAATTGTTCTCAGACTGAAGAATGGCATTCCAATGTAGGAGGATATTCTGACAATCCAATCAAAGGACAATTTTGAATAGCAGGGAGGCATACACATCAACCCTTTGCAGTGAAAATTGCCACTCACGGCATGTCTAACTAAGTAGGGAGTGTTGTCCAAGAGTGCATATTTTGCACATAGAAGTGGCAAGTACCGTGCCTATTAAAGCAATTCCTTGCATGCTTGGAGTTAAAGGAATAAAAGAAAAAGAAACCAAGCATACCAATCTCAGCCATGGGAAGGGAGGCCACATGAGAAGATGTCATTATAGGAGCACCCATAGCCACAAGTCTTGTTGTGGAAAAACTTTATGTATGCATTGACCATTTAGGAGCTTTTTTCCACAACAGAAAACAAAATGAAAACCACCATGCTTGGAATTAAAAAAAACCCACCGACATTGCTACTACCCACATGGTCGTTGTATAGCTGGGATGATTTGTCAATGAAATTAACAAAAAGAATGCCTTGGTATAAGAAATCCTAGCAAAAGGAAGGAAAGAAAGAGGCAACCAAATTTGCATACAACTTAGCCTATAATTCACAAATAAACATTTGCAAAATAATATTTGTTATACAATGTGACTAAATTGTAAAAAACACTTGACAAAACTATCGATGGAGATGAATGCAAAGATGACTCTAATTGAGGACGTGCATCTTGAATTCCTTACAAAAGTGTGTAACAATGCCAAAAATAATGCGATGCAACACAAAGGTGACTCTTGTGTCTAATTGAGGATGTTAGCAGCCAACAAACGCTGTGATGCTTACTTTGATGCCGACAAGCTACTCATCTTCGTAGCGGTGCCTTATCAAGAAAGCATTTAACAAAGGCCTCCGAGTATGTTGTAGGTTTCTCTCAAAGTTCGTTGTATTAAAGAAGGGTGCAGGGTATGTGCCACAATAATATGTGGCTCGCATGGTCAGATCATTGGAGGATGGCCATGAGGTAGACTGGTTCTCCACCTTTGAAAAGAATCTCGAATTACAATTTAAAGAAAAGGTCAGTCCCATTGCAAGTTCAGGCCCCATTTATGTATGATGCACCATAGACTCACCTCTGATAGGTATAGTTGCCCAATTCTATTGTTGCACCAATGAGGTGTAGGATAAGGAGGATGGCTCGCAGCAGTCTAAATAGGCCTCCAAGGACCACATTGATAGCAGTTAGAAGACTTCAGAGGGGAATAGTAGCAAGGGCACCTCCTAGGAACAATCTAAGTCAAGGGCAGATACGACAAGGCAGTCACAGATGAGGTGGGCACCGAGCAACATAGGTAGGAGGCACCTACCGGTGACAAGCCGAGCAACCTCATGAGATGCCTACCAAGCAACAGAAGAAGCCTAAGTAGGAGTAGAATATTGGCAGAGTAATGGTGATAGCTTTGACTAGCATAGTCACACTCCTTGCGCCTCCTACAACTCTTCAAAGAGTATCCCCTCTCAAGATGTTCCCATTGAATCCTCTGTTACTTCAAGATGAACATCGAGATGAGAATGCCATCAAGTTGTAGTGGTATATTTTGAGGGAGAATATGGTTCACACCGTCGAGGCCTTACATTACCTGGCTAACCATTGGATCACTCCCCATGTACTTGACCATGTGAAGAGCTGACACGGTCCTTTAGGGTGCACATGGCTAGCTTGAGGCAAGTACAGGTTGATCTCAGTACCAAGCAAGAAAATCTGCGAGAGCAGCTTGACAACAAAAGATAGTTTAAAATGAGCTGGTTGAAAGTCACTCTCATCTACATTAGACTCATACCATGGCAATTTTAAGTGTGAAGTGGACAGATTACGTACCGCCAATGCCATGTCCCAGAATTAAAAGATCAATCTAGTAGTAGTGGTAGCCAACCTCCAACTACAAACTATGCTAAAGAATGCATGGAAGGCATAGGTTAATGAGTAGATTCTCTAGGAGGCACAATAAGATGTAAACACACTTGTGAGTGGAGAATGCCAGGCTTTGCCAAGCATTGGAAGACGCTGAAATCCTAAGGCATAAAAATGCTCATCTAGAGGGGATTTTTGGATATTTTGAAATAATTTTTTTTCAATATGGCAATAAAGGTGATGGAGAAGAAAAAATAGAAAATATGCACAAATTGTAAAGAGTCAGTAGAAAACCCAATGTTTTATGACCAAAAAAAGCATATTGAAGTGCACTATCACTCTATCTAAGAGAAAATTTGTGGTGGTGAGATTCATATTATTCACTTATGACACAAGAACAAGTTATATGTATCTTCACAAACCACTCTCCCTTGACAGATCCAGATACTTCTTTTCTAGTGAGGGAAAATTATTTTCATATTATATCATATCGAAATATTAAAGTAACGAATCGGGGTTCTTTTGATAATAACTTGGTATTTACTAGAACTAGCTGTAACTTAAGAGGGGGAAGT
Source organism: Dipteris shenzhenensis (assembly GCF_047967505.1). Classification (NCBI taxonomy): domain Eukaryota; kingdom Viridiplantae; phylum Streptophyta; class Polypodiopsida; order Gleicheniales; family Dipteridaceae; genus Dipteris; species Dipteris shenzhenensis. The sequence goes on from NC_141600.1 coordinate 19,314,228, forward strand.
GACAATTAAGTCTTTGCCAATTGAATACTACTCATGTTGTTAGAGCATAGCGTAGCAGGACCACTTGACAAAATCTTAGGTTCAAAGAGTAACCTTCTAAGCCATACTACTTCACAAATAGCATTGGTAAATCCTACTTTAGTAGATGATATACCAAATGTTGGCTATTTATTACTTTTTCATGATAAGGAGAAATAATTGGTACGCCTTCTATAATCCATTCTAACAACCCAATCTACATTAGTAAAGACATAAAGGTCTAAGTCTATGGATCTATCATACTTAAGTCCATAATTCCATGTCCCAGAGAAATATTGAGGAACTCTTCTAGTTGCATCTAGATGAACTTTTTAAGGATATGCATATACTAATATTGAACATTAAGTGAATATGAAATGATAGGTTTGGTAATGTTAAAATAATTAAAATGGTGAGATTATATTTGGTGACCTATCATAATCTAAAAGCTTTGTGCTTGATTTGAGCAACTAGAAACTTTTGTTCTTTACCTTTGATGACTGGCTATTACATGTACATTTCTTCATCTAGAAAACCATTCAAGAAGGCACTTTTCACATCCATTGTATGTATTGGCCAATAATGTGTGATGAAGGAAATATTTTTTCTAACAATTGTTACTTTTGCAATTGATGTAAAAGCTCCCATGACATTTCACAAACAAGTCTATCTTTGTACTTACCAATAGTACCATTTTGATTGAATTTTACTCTATAAACCCACTTTCATACAATGGAATTTCGCTCTGCTATTGGACTTGATCAAGGTCAAGTTTGGTTCTTAATGAGAGTATTGTACTCTTCATCTATGGAATGTCCCTTCAAATATTGGAACTGCCTTTTTGAAAGATGCAAGTCCAACAATCTCCATAACTTTTGCCATGAAAGTGAAAATTAGTTTTGTAAGTCCACCTTTATGGTTCATTCCTCTCATGGGAAGATCTTTTAACATTCACATTGGAGCTTTCTAGCATGTCCATTATAATGACCATGGTGGTTGGTCTATTACTTGCTACATTTCCGACTTGTCTTCACTTTGTGTGGACATTGTGGTTTGAGCATTATCGGATTGTGTAGGTAAGGTTATTCTTTGAAATAGTAGAGTTGATGATGAAGTAGGTATTGAGCTAGTTGTAGGATGATGAAGACTTAGCAACAATGACATCTTTGGAGATTATCAAACTTCTTTTACTTGGATCATAAAATCTATATGCTTTGGCTTCTTATGAATACCTTGCTAAGAAAAAATTAATGGATTTGACATCAAGTTTGCTGATGATTTCATCTACAACATGTGCATAAGCTAAACAGCCAACTACTCTTAGATGACTAACTAAGGACTTCATTCTATGTCATGTTTTATAGAATAGCAATAGGATTTCTATTCATAAAATGACCAATAGCCTCTACCCAATATGCACTTGGAATTTCTTTTCATAAAGCATATACTATGTTGGTATTGCAAAGACCTTGTTTTTTATTTTGCTTCTCCATTCTACTTAGAGTGTATCTATGTATGAACTATCTTTTAAACCCAAAGTGAGCTATCTACATGTGAATATCTTTTTATTACAAATTGTCTATATTCACATCCATTATCATACTAGAGTATTTTGATAAATTCTCTTGTTGTTTTTCCAAATGTACTTTCAAAACCTTGAATGCATTTAGAGCATTTGTTGTTTGTTTTAAGAAATATATTGCAATAATCATTAATGAAGGTGATGAAGTATAATGCTCTAGCTATGAATTGTGTAGAAGCATAACCCCATATGTTAGAGTGAATGATTTGGAGAGCATTATAATATTTGGAATTTCTGGAGTTTGTTCTCTAAACTAGCGTAGAGGATCAACTAGTCCAACCATCCAATATTCTATGCATGAAATAGACTTGAAAGAAAAGTAATTTTAGTGCCAAGTGTAGTGAAGCACTATACCTAGCAAGTAGAGGTAATGCAGAAATGCAATTCACGTGCAAGCATGCAACTTGGGCTAGAATGCACTGAGTGAGCTCAGATAGCACAATGATGTCAAGGCCTATGTGCCACATAGTATTGCTAGTCGTTAGATACTGAAGTATACCCTACCATGTATCCTGTCCTCTATGTGGCTATATTGGGAATATGATGATCTGGCTTTGGATGAGCCCTCTGTCTTATCTTTGATCTCTTTGGAAAGGCTAAAATCTCCATGAGTGGTTTTTGGTCATGGGTATTAAGTTATAGAGCTTGATAGCTTTTGGGAAGTCTCAACACACTTTAAGTTAATGTTCAGAGGTTGTGGCCTATGCATGAGCCAAAATGATGTATGGCATTATAGCTTGAGTCCAAGGCCTACAATTGACAAGACAATATGGGGAAGAAGCCTAGGATGTGCTCAAAATGTGGCAGAGGCAAAGCAAAAGATCTAGCCATGTACGATTATGTGAGGGGTGAGTTTGAGGAGAAAGCACATGAAGATGAAGAACTCAAGGAGGGTAAACCCACTTTAGCTACTAGGACTAGCTATTGCTTGTGCAAATGGGTGATTAAATGACTATATGGTGAGGCAAAGAAGAGGAGTTTGTGATAAGGAAAGGACGACTTGATGTGCAAGGCATATTCATGCACGAGTCATCTTGACTATCATGTGGGCTTTTTCTACCCTTTGTCATTTTTCAAGGCTCTTAGCTACATAGTAACATACTCTACAACCCTTAGATGGAAATTTTTGAAAGAATTTCTATTTGTCTTCAATTTTGAAGGAGAACGACCTTCATATCAAAGCCACCCTAGATCAGTGTAGAGTACATGCACACTATTATAGTCCTGACATACTAATACTTGACATCATAAATCCTTGATGCAATTTACTCAAAAAATTGAAGTAAAAATCTCACCAAAATATTATACCTAAAAGATTTACCCAACATATCATAAACATCCAAATTCCATGGGCTTTTCTCATCTCTATACAAGGAATTGGCCATCTAGGATTATCAAAGGTAGGCATCTCTTTCCAGAAAAATGAACATCACTAGAAGAATTTCCATTTGTCTTCAACTTTGATGGAGCATGACCTTCATATCAAGCCTCCCTAGCTTAGTGTGGAGTACATGCAATATCCCAACTAGGCATGCTGTAGCTCCCACTCTAAAAAGTTTAAACAATATAGATCTACAAAACAACATTCATTGTTAGCAACAAAAAATAGTTAGAGCCACCGTTAATCAATTGGGTCTCTAATATATGGAAGGGATTCATTAGAGTTAGCTCAAACTCCCACCTCTCATGTAAGTTACCTGCCAATATTTCAAGTGCCCAATGTTGTAACACCCCCACATGAGAAGCGATGATGGGCCCTAGATATTGGGAGGATCGAATGGAAGGGCTCTTAATTTGTAGACCAAATGCCTTTGTGGACTTGACCATTTAGGTTAAGTGGGATAGAGCTTGATACCAACCTCAAGGGGGGGGTTGGGGGGCCATTAGCCCCCCAAGTAGCAAGGGGTTCTCAGGGGGTAGCATCCCCATAGCCAAGGGTTTGGGGGTAAACAGAGGCCCTTGACCCAAATGTATGACTTGATCTATAGTTGGCTTGAACGTATGAAATTTCAAGGATCTATAGGGGCCTAGTTTGACCAACCTACATGTTGCACTATATAATAGTCACCCCTCTTGTCTTGAGATAATCCAATCTTAATGCTCATAGTTCTCCATCCATCATCTGCCTAGATCACCATCTAAGCTCTCTCTTGAGAGTGCATAGCTGGGCAATAGTAGCCATTAGTTGTATCAATAATTTTGGTATATCAAAATTCTTTAATTTTCTCTACTTTTCTATTGTAAACATGCCTTTTGTTGTTATCTTCTACTGTGTTCTATTTTCTTTCATGGTACTAGAGCACATGTACTTTGAGTATAGGTACTCTGAGCACATGTACTAAGTAACAATATTGGTGCAAGTTTAATGAGCTTCTTGGAGCAAAAATCATTTGGAGTAATAGCTAATAATAGTTCAATAACCCCAACAGCTCTAGCGTAGACCCTGCAATGTTGTCCATCTAGCTTTAGCAAAGGTAAGTTTTGAAGGGACCAATTGCATGCTCTAGAAGTTCAAGATTAATGACATTCTAGATTCACATGAGGTCATGGATATTGTTTTATGATCGTATCTAGAACCAATCACAACAACAAACCCAAGTAACCCCGACAACATGATCCATATTGATGTAGCTCTTCTATGCACCTGGAGATGTAGAAACATAGATGCACTCGATGCTATTGTTACCATTGTAAGTGATTTTGGCTAGGCATTGATTCTATCTTAACTTTGATTTAGAATACATCCAAGGCAAGTGAGGCTTGGAACATAATATTGAAAAGTTAGTTTATGCTCCGTGTAGATGATATTCTTAAGTCCTTCTAATGGTTTCATCTCTGTGGTTGTTTCTATAATTTCTCAATCTTGCATAAGTTCTTCCTATCTTGATTAGTTGATTATTTTGGTGTCTTCTACCTTTGAATGTTCCTTTCATTCTTTCATTAGACTTTGTTGTAAAACCATTATCATTTCAAGAAATGGAGAAAATAGTTAATGTTTAGCATATTAGTAGTCTAGCTCTACATGCAAGATTATCAATGGAAAATTCATAATGGGGCATTAGGAGCAGACCTCTAAGATTTAAGAATTTTCTCCAAGATGATTTAGATGTTGATGTATGGGTAAATTGTTTCATCCTTTGACTTGTGCCTATAGCATGGTAACGACATGCTTAGTTACTATTAGATGTGATTCTTGATGACTAGACATAAAGACTAGCAAGACAACAAGCTATAGGTGAAACACAAAGACTCAAATACATCAAACACAATAAATCTATAACCACAAATTAAGCAAAGAAGAATGGAAGTAGTGGTAAGCATTGACACAACTTAGTAGCGAGTATGAGATACCAACAACACAATACCATCAATGAAGTGGATAGTAACAACAAAGCGATGCCAAGTAGACACCACTTCCACTCTTTTCTATTCTCCATTCCCACTTTTGCCCCAGTCACTACTCCTTATGTCTAGAACAAAGCAAATGGGCCAAGAGCAATCAAAGGCAAAATTTTGACGATACAAATCCTCAAGTGAACTAGATTAGATTCTCCACCCACAAAAGGAATTGATTGGTATGAGGCAAGACTCCTTATAGGATGGGACCTCCCATAAAGGAACAAATGCACTATGAGGAGACAAAAGGAAGTAACATCATCTCAATAGGTAAATCGTACATAAGGAGAGGGAGAGGAAGAAGAATGAGGACACAAGGCGACAACCACAACCCTAACCTAGATGCCCTCCACCTACAACAACCCACATAAGATGTCCTCCCCTAATCAAAAGAAGGAGATTTAACCTAGGGATAGTGGTTCTCAAAGAGAGTGAGAAATACTAAAAGAGTGTTGATCTCCTCATTGCTAGGGCCAACTCTTATGAGATGTTTCATACAATTGATCATTGTGTTTCAAAGAAAATAATTTTTTTCTTGTACTGAATAGTCTCACAAAAGTTGTTGGATGAGGCAATGTAGGATACAAACACAAATTCTTTGAGTCAATGGTATAGGCACAATGATGTGGATTCTCCTTGCTGCATCTCAAGTGATGCCTTCTAATAGGTGGTAGGGGCCTACTTGGTGGAATTTTTTGACAACCTGTAGCAAAAGCACACTCAATATATTCTATCAATTAGCAACTAGTATGACAATTTAAAAGACATAGAGGAGCCTTATGGTGCATACATAATAGATGTTAGGGCTATCAATTATGAGATGAACACTCACATTTTCAAATCTTATATCAATGCTTTAGTTTTTTGGGTAAAAAATTTAGGATGGATTAGGGAATACCTAATCACTAATCCATCCTTTTTCTAGTTTGTATATATATATGTAGTAAGGGCCCAAAACAACATTTAAAAGCAGCTAGAGGCTCCCACATGAGGAGGACAAAAGAGGAGTTGGGTTGTGTGATTACAATTCATGACCTAAAAGAATTGAGGAGAAAATTTTTGGTCTAAACACTCCAATCACTATGAGCTACAAACTTTGCATATGTTTGGGATATAGGAATGTTAAGTCCATTACATTTTGATGTGGTTCGAAAATCATTTGAATCATTGTACTTGCATATTTCCTTGTTTTTACTATGGTTGATGCATAAGTATTTAAAAGTACATATCTATGTGGTTCTACGATATATGTATGTGTTCAATAGGTATGATTCTTTGCAAAGGCCTTAATGTAAGTAATATCCACATGATCACAAAGTTTGACGTGGGTCAAATATCATTTTCATGGCTGGGAATATATACTTCCATGTTGTTTATCATGCCCCTACCAAAGAATTCATACTGCAAATCAAATGGTGAAGTAAGTTAACTCACGTGGCATCTTCACAACAACACCAAAGATAAAACATCTCATATAAATTGTGGAAGCCAAGCATCAATACTGGTGCACATTTGTTATCCATGTCATTCAATCTAGATTTGCAATATTCAAACTTGGCACTCTAAATTCTCAAAATAATGTTGGCCCACAAAGGGAAAGATGCATGGGGGAATCCCCAAAAGTAAAAGGGTGTAATAAGAATTCCAAATAGGGAAGTTCTAGATCCATCTTTTTCATAAAAATTCCTATAGAAAATTCTACTAAAGAAATTTTTTCAAATAAAATGCCCTTCCTTCTATGTATCTTCATGAATAAATTAAATCTACGAAGATAAATATGAAAGAGATTCCCTTGAAAGGCTCAATTTTGTGTGACATCATCAATATTGATGCCATTCATCTTCAAGGTGTTCTCCAAATCATCTCTATAGATCCTAATCAACCTACAAGTAGAAGGAAAGAAAAGACATTTCCCCTTATCCAACCAAGGACCAATCAAAGACAATTAGATGATGAAACTATAAGTTTACAAAGAAGAAATTGTTAATCAATGCAATATATTAATCTGATCATATATAGATCATATATTAATCCCCTCATGCAGGCATCTGTCCCAAATTTTTTCCACCTTCATCCTACTTTCATTCTCCATTAACTTGTGTGACTCTTTAAATCTTCCAAGAGCTTCAACCTTATCAGTAACAATCGCACCCACATATCCCTACTATAATCGTCAATGATGAGCATGAAGTAGGAACATCCCCCCAAAGCTGGAGTAAGAATTTTTCCACATAGATTGGCATGTACCAACTCTAGTAGTTAGCCTCATGTGCAAAAGACTTTCTTTATTTCTTGCCCATCATACAAGCTTTTATGGTTATTACATCTTTGAAAATGTAGGCATGTATGCAATCATCCTTATTTTCTACATCTCTTTAAGAAGAACATGATTGAGGTGCCCTGATCTTTAATGAAATAGGTTACTAATGCCCACTTTTGTAATAGTTATTAGAGTAGTCATATTCTTAAGAAGAACATGATTGAGGTGCCATAATCTTTAATGCGATAACTTATTGATGCCCAATCTTGTACTGATTATTACGGCATCATCTTATAGAAGTTTTTTCTTCATTGCTTTAGCAACAACCTTACCATAGCTACATTAAGGAATTTTTCTTTGGTTTTCTTAAAGAGAACCTCCAAGTTGCAATTAGTAATTGCAACAATTAATATCATATTTCTCTTAAGTTGAGGTACTAGAAATACAACAATATCCTTATAGATTCACAATCTTGAATGATAAAATAAAGAGTCCCTATACCTTTAACATGGCATCTTGCATTATTGCAGACTGTCACATCAATGCGCTCTTTGAGAAGCATCAAAGAGTGGTACCATTCCTTCTTTCTGTTCATGTGATAGGATGTGCTACTATCAAGGAGACATTTCTTGAAACTTGAGTTGAGGAGCATACTTCTTCAATTGCAAGCAAGCTTCAACCATGTTGGTAGATTCATTGCCTTTTGAAGAAGACTTTGTAGTATCATTCTTCTCAACCTACTTTTGGCAGTCCTTGCCAATGTGACCACTCTTACTGCAATAGTGGCATATCCCCTTGAACTTCCTCTTCCTCATGTCCTTCTTTTCCTCACCACCCTTTCCTTTTGTGGTGGCTAAGAATGTTGCATCACTTCTGCTATTGTGATTCCTAAATTGCATCTCCTCCTCTTGAAGCATGGAACTAAATGATTCAAAGGTGAGGAATGGAATTTTCACTAGTATGTTAAGCGCTATAACTGCTTTTAACTACTTCCATATGATCACAAAGACTCTTGATCTATGTAATGAAAGTCTCAGCTACTTCTCCTTTTGAGAACTTTTCTAGTACAAGAATAGTCTGAGTGTGGGCCACAAACTAAATCATCCAGTTCAAGGAAAAGGCATTGTCCCTATGAGCTATTTTACTGGTATGAAAGGATTGGTGAAAGATGTACTCTATGTCCCAAAGCTCAGCAAGAACCTAGTTGTCAATTGCGCAAATGATAGAACATAATCATAGAGTCATCTTTGATGGAGATGAATGCACTATTAGAGACAAATCCAAAGGATACTAGCCAGTGGAAAAAGCAATAAAGGAAAGACACTTGTTTAGAATCCTAGCTTTAGTACTAGACTTATATTACATGCTAGCTTAGCAGCAACTGATTCGACTTTCTGCAACTTGACATAAGAGATATGGACGTGTTAATTTCAAAGCCTTGATGCAGCTAAGAAATCAGTATATGGTAATTGAAATTAAAAAACTACAATTTTTTGAAAAAATTTGCAAAGCGTGTTACTTTGATAAACAAAAGAGAAGAATCAATTTTGGCAGAAGCACTTCTCAAGCAAGAGGCATTCTTGGTTTGATTCATATAGATGTATGGGGTATGCACAGACCCGCAGCATCAATGGTTCACTTTACTACTTGACTTTCATCAATGACTACAGTCGATATTGTTGGGTCTATTTTTTTAAAGGAGAAGCCTGAAGTCTTTCCAGATTTCAAAGAATTCCAAGCCATGGTAGAGAACCAAAAGGGTGGAAAGATCAAAGCCATGAGATCAAATAGAGCAGATGAATACATGTTAGCATTCATGAACTTTTGCAAAAGTAATAGCATTCAAAGACAATTCACATGTTCAGATACTCCTCAATAGAATACAATAGCTGGAAGGAAGAATGGGATGTTAGCAGACAGTGCTAGAGCAATGCTTAGTGAGAAGCATCTTTCCAATCAATATTGGGCAGAAGAAATTACCATTGCAAACTACTTGCTTAATCAACTTTCGACGAAACCAATTCAATGTATGACACCTTATGAGGCATTCACTGGATACAAGCCATGCATTGAGATTCTCTACCACAAGTCCATTGCTGGTGGGCACTGGGGAAAAAAATGCATCCAACATCCATGGAGAGTAAACTTTCTAAAATCCAAAAAGATTGATCCTCTATATTCCTATTCTCTGCCACCCAGAAGTATACATCAGTGCTTTAGGCGCTAATTCGGAGGGCGTCAGGTTGAACAGAATCTATTATCTACCGCAACTTTCGAAGGCATACATGAATGATGGATGATAGAATCAGATACACAGTGTTCACGACCTTGCGGACCACGACATTATATAATATAGACAGTAAAGCCCAAACGTCCAAAAGAAGAGAAAAAAGCAGCACCTGGAAAGGACTGGCAGCAGCTGCTCGTCTCCCAGAGTCTCAGCCCTTTCCATAGATCCCTGTCACGCGTGAACTATATTCACTGTGCACGGTGCAGCAACGTTCCGGAAAATTTGTCATACTATGGAGAATTCGATTGGGCGCTAGGCAACCTGGACCCATTTCCGAATTCTGATAGAAGATGTATTGTCCAGGGAATCGGGATTGTCGTCCAAAGTCGCTGCGAGACAACGTGCCCACTGCCCCCAAGGGCACTACTGGCGTTGATCTTTGCGCAGGGACTCGCTCAGATCTCCTCTAAAGCTGCGCCTAAAACCAAGCTGGGGTGGCATATCCGTCTGCAGCACGTACTAAAAGAGACAACAAGCAACAGCAGAGCTTGTCGTTGCCGGTTGACACCCAGAAAACTTCTTGTTATTTTAGAGTCTGTGCACACGCAGCCACTGGCGCGCATCAAGACCAGATTTGCAGGGTGCCAAATGTAGCACCAGTGTGACCTGCCCTCGGACCGGCACAACGGCCAGTCGTCACCATCAAGTGGCAGCTGACGCCTGCGTTGCATTGAAAGCCTGCGCAATGCAATAGGTACACACCAACCTCAATTGGTGACCTTAGATAATGCCTGAGTTGCACGGCTGTAGCCATGCGCAATGCGATATGTTTCACTCGATCGACGGTGACCTCAGATGTTATGCACACGTAGCTCATGGATGCCACTGGTGCGCATCAAGACGAGGGAGCACCCGAGATTTGTGGGGTGCCAAATGTCGTACCAGTACGACTTGCCCTTGGACTAGCATAATGACCAGTTGTCTCACGGAAGCATGACCGCTAGTTGGTAGTAGACGCATGAGTTGCATGGCCATCGCCATGCACAATGCAACTTGCACAGACCAGCCTCATTCGGTGACCTTTTATTGCCACGTCGATGGCAGAGAGTTGCTTGTGAACAAAAAAATGTATGCCTGTTACCCCTTGGTTTAGTCCCAGACCATCTACACACAGATGGTTGTGTGTGCACAGTCGCTTGAGAGTCACTTACACTCCCTCCAAGTGCCTCCATGGCTTTGGCCTAGTGGTTTGGGCATAGGGAACTAGTAGCTTTAGTAAGAGCCTAGTGTTGCCCTTGGAGTCTTGTGGTAGGGGAGAGAGGGTGAATTGTCTTTCACTCTCAAGAGAGTTATGATTGCCCTCTCTTGAGGGGCCTACACTCATGGAACATGGGTGGGTAAGATTCTAGCAAGCCATGTGGGAGAATCCCCCCTATTTGAAAAAAGTACACCCTCCAAGAAACTCTTCTTTGGTCTTTCTTGAGGGGAGTTTTCTTTCTAGTTCCATTACATTAGTTATGCTAAGAGAAATATTAATGTCATGAAAAGTTCTCTCTCTGTAATGGTACTCCATTGCTAATTATAATTTAGTGTAGAGTCTCTATACTAAGGGACTTTTTGGATGGAGAGAGAGAGAGAGAGAGAGAGAGAGAGAGAGAGAGAGAGAGAGAGGAGAAGAGAGAGACAGAGAGAGACATGTTGGGGGGGGGGGGTACATACTGGAAGGAAAAATCATGAAGTTCAACTAGCATTGAGATATGATGAGAGACGTAAAGGCAAGGAACAATCTAGATCTAGTTTGACCTAGATTCATGTACTTTAATGTTTGTATATGGATCTTGCTTTAAAAACTTTACCACAAGCTTTTCTTTCCAACGTAGATCCTTGTAAGCCTAGAGATTAGCTTTGAGTCCCACAATTAAAAAGTCTTACAAACTAAAGATTGATAAGACAAAAAAGCCACGACCTAGACTTTATCCATTTCTTGCAAGATCATGGGTACTTTCAAGTGTCATGAGGGACACATTAAACAAAGGGCTACCTCTGTACATGACATGCTTCATGCCTCTCAAGGGTGAGAAGGAAATTGTCGGTGGAAAGGAATGGTACACAATATATGGAATCGCAAAGGCCTTGGTTTATGGAATTGTAAAGGTGCAAACTTGTTTACGAGAAAGGACTAAGATAGCATGCCATCGAAGGAAAGGAATTAATTTTAAAGCATGGGAAATGTGGGATGGCCAAGGTAATCATCTAAGACTATGTAGATAATAAGACATAGATTATGTATCATCTAAGGTAGGACTAACAATAGCATGCCATCAGAGTAAAGGAATCATTTTTAAAGCATGGGAAATGTGGAAATGGCCAAGGCAATCATCTAAGACTATGTAGATAATAATACATAGATTATGTATCATAGAAGTAGAGCTAGATTTGATAGTAAGAGAGACACTCTCGACAACTTTGATAGGACTTTACAAGTAGCAATTTATTTTGTGTGAAGCCAATGTAACACAAAATATCCTCTTTTGTGGGTGGAAAGGAATGGTACGCAATATATGGAATCGGAAAGGCCTTGGTTTATGGAATTGTAAAGGTGCAAACTTGTTTATGAGAAAGGACTAAGATAGCATGCCATTAGAGTAAAGGGATCATTTTTAAAGCATGGGAAATGTGGAAATGGCCAAGGTAATCATCTAAGACTATGTTGATAATAAGACATATATTATAAGTAGAGCCACATTTGCCCGTAATAGAGACACTTGACAACTTTGATAGGACTTTACAACAAGTAGCAATTTATTTTGTGTAAAGTCAATGTAACACTCTTAAGCTTATAATGCAAAAATATATCACATTCTATTCTTATTAGTCTTAGTGCAGCAACTGTGTTCAAGCAAGCGTCACTTTACAAAATATAGTTCTTTCTCAGAATGTGTCATCTATCCTCCAATGCAAATAATCTATAATCTACAAAATATATCATCTAAGACTATGTAGATAATAAGACATAGATAATGCATCATAGAAGTAGAGCTACATTTGCTGGTAAAGAGACACTTGATAACTTTGATAGGACTTTATAGTAGCAATTTATTTTGTGTAAAGTCAATGTAACACCCTTAAGCTTATAATGCAAAAATACATCACACTCTATTCTTGGTAGGCTTTGGGTAACGCTGTTCAAGCAGGTGTCACTTTACAAAATATAGTTCTTTCTCAAAATGTGTCATCTATCCTTCAATGCAAATAATCTATAATCTACAAAGGTGGTGCAGGAGTGTGCATTGTGGTGATTGGAGAAGAGAAAAGATATGCTTGCACAAATGATTTGTATCCATAATATTGTTGGACAAATGGCTTATAGGAATTCATAATATTGTTGGAACCAAAAAACTCATAGTGAGGATAGCAAGTTATAAGTTTCACATTTGAAGGACTATACTTTCAAGGCATGCATAATATATATTAATAAACTATGAATGATCATAGAATAAAATTTATATATTGGCATGTGGGGAATACACACTTGAAGTGGGTGATGTTCCATAAATATTGTTTCATCTCAAGAAATATGCTATAAAATCATGGCATGTTATCTAGACTTTGATTTACAATTGTTTTCTAGCTCTAGGGTTATTAGATTGTCCAAATCCTCATTGTCTCGAATGCCCTTTCTCAACTATTTTGCATCTTATCTGTACAATACTAGTGCATTAATTCCCATGCAATTTGCTTGATTGTTTCTATAGTTTCTCAATCTATTCAAAGGCATGTGGGGGGGTGGCGGTGGGGTGGGGGGGGGTACACAATTAAAACAAAAAACATGGAATTCAATTAGTGCCAAGATATGATGAGAGACATAAAGGCAAGGGACAATTTAGATTTTGTTTGAGTTAGATTCATGTATTTTAATTTTTGTATATGGATCTTGCTTTGAAAACTTTATCACAAGCTTTTCTTTCCAAGGTAGATCCTTGTAAAGCCTAGTGTGATTAGCTTTCAGTTCCACAATTAAAAAGTCTCAAAACCTAAAGATTGATAAGATTAAAAAGCCAGGACCTAGACTTTATCCGTTTCTTGCAAGATCATGGGGCTTTTCAAGTACGATGAGGGACACATAACAAAGGGTTACCTCTATACATGACATGCTTCATGCCTCTCAAAGATGAGAAGTAAAAGGTGTATAAATATCCTCTTTTGTGGGTGGAAAGAAATGGTACACAATATATGAAACTGCAAAGGCCTTGGTTTATGGAATTGTAAAGGCCTTGGATTATGGAAGTGTAAAGGCCTCCCTTTATGTATACGAACTTGTTTATGGAAGTGTAAAGGCCTCCCTTTATGTATAAGAACTTGTTTATGGAAGTGTAAAGGCCTCCCTTTATGTATACAAACTTGTTTATAAGAAAGGACTAAGATAGTATGCCATTGAAGCAAAGGCATCATTCTTAAAGCATGGTGAATGTGGAAATGGCCACGGTAATCATTTTAAGACTATATAGATAATAAGACATAGATTATGCATCATAGCGTGTAGAGCTACATATGATGGTAATAGAGACACTCGACAACTTTGATAGGACTTCACAAGTAGCAATTGATTTTGTGTACAGTGAATGTAACACTCTTAAACTTATAATACAAAAAAATATAGCACCCTCTATTCTTAGGAGAGTTTGGGCAACTGTGTGCGAGCATGCATCACTTTACAAAATGTAGCTCTTTCTCAAAATGTGTCATGCAAATAATCTATAATCTATACTTCAATGCAAATAATCTATAACCTACAAAGGTGGTGCCAGAGTGTGCAGTGTGGTGATTAGAGAAAAGAAAAGACATGATTACATAAATGAAGTTATATCGTTGGACAAATGACTGTAATTTGTTGGAACCAAAAAACTCATAGTAAGAATAGCAAGTTAAAAGTTCCACATTTGAAGGCCTATATTTTCAAGGCTTGCATAATATTTTAATAAACTATAAACGATCATAGAATAAAATCTATACATTGGCAAAAAACACTATTTAGATACATGTCATGACCTTTTAATGACTTGCACAACTTTAAGACTCGGAACTTATGCATGACGAAAACATTTTTGTAGTTGTCACCCACTTTAGGATCCTTGCCATTTCACTAGGTATAAATATAGTGTTATTTTGTGCGACCACAATCTCCATTTTTGCATGTGTACTTTATGATGAGTGGATCATTTAAGGCATGCACATTAAATTTATTTTTTCATGATTCTAGTTGTTTATATTTACATAAACTTTGTTTGTAAACATGAAATAGATTACATAAAGGCATGAACCTAAGCATAGACTTTGGATAGGATCTACATTTGAGAATGGACATTACCTAAATAAATTTGAATGATATGGATGGGCAATGTAGTTTTGAAGAGGAAACCTTCCACTTCTTCACTCAAACAAGCATGCATATTTTAAATAGATGTAATTGCCTTTTTTATCTTAGTTATCACTTTGGTATGATCTACATATTGATCCAAGTTTCTTAAATTCTGAATTTAACATCATCTCATTATGATCCAAGTTTCAATTTGAATGTGATTCAAGTTGGTTCATATGCAAGGGAATATACTTTCCTTAGGATCTATCATTTAAATATGATGACAAAATGTACAACATCGCCAACATATATTTTTTAGCATGTGTTAGTGCATTGTTTTTATGTGTAAGCTGCCACTTGGTTTAACTCACCTGAATCTAGAATAAGATAATGATCTAAGCTACCAATTAATCTAGCTTACATAAATTTAGAACATGATAATGATTTAAGCTTACACTTGTAGAACAAGATGTAAACTAAACTTGAACATGAAGCACAACTACTAGTAATAGTCATTGAACCAAGGACAACGTTAGGTACATACTAAACTTGAATAAAATTCAAATTTAAATAAGATTTAAGTTATTAACTGACATTAGGGGACATTTGGCCTCAAAAAGTCCCCTTTATATATTGTTGGGCATTAAACATGCCCATATGCAAGATTTATGAAACCAATTGTTAGGAAGGCTTGGGAATTTAAAATTTAAAGGAAATCATGTTGGGTTCCCATTGGTGGAGGTATGTCCCTTGGTAATAAGCCCATCATAGCCCTCACCTGGTTTCCACTACCTCTCCCTTAGCATTTACACCCTCATAGGTCTCCACATCACTTTGAATTGGGCTACCCTCACATCCTCCCTTCGTGTAGCTATTTCAGTCCAAAATATGAAAAAGTCCCCAAAACCATCTAAATCCACCCCAAAGAATTTCTAAATCTTTACCATGTATAAAATCCTCTTTTTACAAGACCAAAATTATTGTAGTTGTGCTATGTGGACATCAAGAAGTTCTTCCCTTTTCTATATTGCACAAGGATGGTGAAGCTACAACCTCCTCATAGAACAAAGTTATCCCCTGAATCTTGTGAATGCCATAATGTGAATGATTTGAGTGATGGTTGGATTGCACAAGAATTTATGCATATTGTGGGAAGCTTTAATGAAGCTTCACCCCCACACTCTCACAAATGATAGGATCTTGAAAGGGGGAAAGTATATCCCACTATGACATTACTTGTTATCATAGTATTTAAATAACACCAAGGGTAGGTTTGGATTTAGGCAAGTAGCTATAATAACCCACTAAATCTTCCTTTAATCTCTCAGAACTCCATTGGCATGTGGAGTTTGACAAAAGAAAGTAGCCTATAGTAGTGCAAGAAAAGTTTCTAATAATAACTTGAATTGAGGAATGAGCACAACAATTTAACTCACAAGGCCAAGAATCCATACGAGGATGTATAGGTGGTATAGGTTTCCACTCTTTCCACTCCTCTAGGCATCCATACTCTATTTGAGACTCCATGCATAACTAGGTATTAATCTCAAAGAAAATACTCTCATTATTTCACTAACAAGCCAATACCTAACATCAAAATTCCCATCACCAAGCATGCACACTCCACTTCTTTCACCAACTAATTTCTTAGCCCTTTAGAAATAGCAACACCCAAAATTTCCTACTCAATACCTCCCAAAATTGTGATCAATTTTTGGTAGTTTGACCTTTTGATAGCAATCCATTTTGCCACATGCATGAAAGGATTTAATTTTTTGGAAGAGACTACTTAAAAATTCCCCACAGATAGTTTTAAGAGCTTTTGAGCTACACCTCATGGAGAAAGGCCTAAAGGTGAGAGTTCAACATGTGTACATGCATTGTACATAGACCGAGATTGGGCCTTGGATTTAACCGATCAAGCACATATTTCTTCCTATGATACACTCTTTTGTGCCTACAACACTCTATTCTTATTCACTTTGCCATTGTTCTTTCTTGAAGGTTTATATTATTCCCACTATACTCTGTCCTATCTCTTTGTTGTAACAAGCTTTTGATTCTCTTTGCTTGGCTATTTTTATTGACATATCTCCAAGAAAATGACTTTGAAAAAAAGGAGAGAAAAAAGATCCCCCCTCCCTGTCCCCCTATCAATCCTTGTTCAATATTTTTAAATGATCTCATCAATGTGAATTTCTCATTGATGAAAGTAATTGATGACAATGAACAAGAAGGGTGGCACTATTTTTGCTCATCCCTTTCTTTTTCCAATTTGGGCCCTTAACCATTTTTGATTTGGCAAGACCATTTATGAATATGGGAGCATATGAAAGGGGAAAGGGGGTAGATTCATTTATGAGGGGAGAGGCAAGTGGAGGTTGCATGAAAGGTGAAAAAGGGAAGGTGTGCGGAAAAAGGGGGGGGGTGTGGGGTGACTCAATTAAGAAAAAGGGAAGATAAGGGGTGCAAGGGGGGAAGGGTTGGGGGAGGGGGTTCTTTATTTATGAGGGGGGAAGCCACAAGAAAATGTGAGGCATGTGGAAAGGAGAAGGGGATGAGTCAATTGACCACCATAGTATAGTGATTAATTGAGCTCCACCTTCTCCTTTCCTAATATGGTTCTTAATTGACCCCCCTTCTCCTTTCCAAATGACTCCCCTTTCTGTGCAGATTCCATACACCTAGATCCTCATAAATGAGATAGCATATCCTCACTTTGAGTTTCATTAGCACAATGACTATGAATTGGACGTCCACCATGGCGATTTCCTATTCCACAAAAATTCCCTCTATTGCTGCTAGATTGACCTCCTTGGTCATACTGGTTCTTGCAACAATCTCTTTCATAGTATCCAAACTTATGACAATAGTTGCACGGAATTTTTAACACGTTGGTGGATGCATTTCCTCTTCCTTGACCTCCTTGGTCATACTGCTTCTTGCAACAATCTCTTCCATAGTGGCCAAACTTATGATAGTATTTGCACTGAATATATGGCCCCCATCCCCTTATAAATGTTATAAAATGGTTGAAATTCCACATTTTTAGAGGGGGAAATAGTTCCCCCTCTCCCAACTTTCACAAGGTCAATGATCACATGAACTATATGGGGTTGAGGGAGGGGGAGACACTTTCCCATCTTTCCCTTCCAAAAAAAGTGTGCATTTCAATTTTGTACTATTTGTGAGGGAGGAAGCTCCCCAAAAAAAATGGTGCGTCCCTTTCCCCTTTCCTACTCTAAAATATAAATAATCCCTCCATTTTGCATTCATATATATATATATATATACACACACACACACATGCATGCATACATACATACATACATATCTATAGATAGATAGATAGATAGATAGATGGGTAGGTAGGTGTGTGTGTGTGTGTGTGCATGTGTGTGTCCGTCTACCTACCTACCTCCTACCTACCTACCTACCTACACACACACACACACACACACACACACAATTAGCTGGAAAAGAAATCAAGACAAGAGGCTAGAGGATAGGTATGGCGACGCTCCAGGGCCATAGAGGAATAGGGAACGTGAGGGGAGGAGCATTAACATGGGTGGGGAAAAGGGATTAAGAGGGGAGGGAAAGAAGAGGGAGACAATGGCACAAGGGAAGAGGGAGAGGGGAAAGAGGAGTATGTACATGGGTGGAGGAGGAATGTAGAAATGGAGACATCAAGGGAAGAGGGTCATGCTTTATTTGAAAGGAGGGATGAGGGGGAAATATCAAAGTACTAGCTAGGTGGCTTTACAAGAATGAGTGTGTCTCATCAAGGAATATCCCCCTCCTTTTATAGCCAAGAGAGGGGGTCTCTCCTAATAAATGCATCCTCCCACATGCATGGTGTGTGTGGAAGAGTCTCCCATGTGGGCTAGGCAGAACTATATGAGACCTTTTGAATATGTTTTGTATAGTAATGTAAATACATAATGTGAGTGTTTTATATGTTAGCATATGTTTTGTGCTAGGTGGTATACTTGCTATGTCTATAAAATATACGAGACCTTTTCCTTGGCTATCTATACTTCAATCTAGACTAAATCGGGCAGGTGATATGGCCCTTGCCCCTAAAGGGGACCCCTCAAGGGCCATATCGACATGCCAATGGATATCATCAATATGGCCCTTGAGGGGTCCCCTTCAAGGGCAAGGGCCATATTGACATGCTAGCCACCCGGTTCTATCACAAGTATATGTGATTGGGTACGGAACCATGCCAGGTTTTTGTAGTAACCAAGCGGGATGGGTGTGTGTATGTACGACTTTGTTGAGGCATCTTCTTGTTTATACAGAGACCAACATGAGAGATTCGGATTTATGCCATCATTCAATTGCTATATTTGGACAATATATTGCATTAGCTCCATGAAAGCATGAAATTCCATCCCCTCTAGCCACCAACTTGTGGGTAAACCCACTTGGGGCGACCAGCCAGAAGAAGTAAAAAATGGGTCTGTGTCTTGTCTCTAGAAGCAGTATTGAGTATGGTGTTGTAACGTTCACACCTAAGTGTTCACACCTCAATGTCATTCCATGATGCAGATGGTGAGAGAGAGAAAGAGAGAGAGAGAGAGAGAGAGAGAGAGAGAGAGAGAGAGAGAGAGAGAGAGAGAGAGAGAAAGTTTACCATTAATAAATGGAAGTTTATTAAATGTCAAGCATTACCCAAAAAAAGTTAGATCTCAAAGGGCATGCTATTATAGATTGCCTCATACATCTCCGATGTGATACAATACATATTTTTTTTGTGGGGGGTACGCGGCATGGGTATCTTGATACAACGGACAAGATGTGATAGTATATGAAGTGGGGGCATATTTGAAAGGAGGTTGAAGGAATAGGCATCTATCTGCTTGTAATACAAACCTTTTATGACATATGATCATTTGGGAATTTCATTTTCCCATTCATCCTCATAGTCTTCTTTAGCCTCCTCCTTCTGTGCAATACATTTGATGAGGTAAGAGTTAGTTGCCTCTATATTGGTTGCAGAATTGGGTTACTAAAAAGTGTCACCAATTTGCAAAGCATTACTTAATACATCATGATGTCCCTCATATGTTATCTCATCATATGCATCTTCATCATCACCAAGGGGTTTAGAATTGGGCAAGGGCACCAAAGTGTGATAACCCCATGAAGGAACATGTGCTTTGTTGATTGATCTATTCCAATGGCCCTACATGCATGCATCACAAAAGCAAGCCAAATGTCTCATGGCAAGTCCTGTAGGGTCCTATGGGTTATGACCATGAACAACATGCACTGATTGTGATTTTGGGAATCTTCCACAATTCCATTTTTCCTCCCTATTTACATCTCCTGCTTTAACCTCCTAGAAAACACGGGTGCAGTTTCTCCGTTTGCCCCGTCAAAAATGTTGGCCCTACAGTAAATGACTACATCAGTGGCACACTTTAAGATAGCTCCATCTAGCTTTAATTATTTGTGTGTCAATGTTCTCTTCACCATAGTTCCTGCTCCGTCATGTTCTCCCTTGCCGTGTCCTGATGCTGAGAAAAAAGGGCTCATTTCTAACCCAATCAAACCGGCATATCTTGGTACAAAATAAAATGGTCTACAAGACTTGAACTGTGAAGTAGCGCCATCTGACCACACCCAATGTTCTTTAATTACCATACCTTGTTCCTTCAACC
This sequence comes from Dipteris shenzhenensis, assembly GCF_047967505.1. Lineage (NCBI taxonomy): Eukaryota > Viridiplantae > Streptophyta > Polypodiopsida > Gleicheniales > Dipteridaceae > Dipteris > Dipteris shenzhenensis. Next base: position 19,334,745 of record NC_141600.1, read on the forward strand.
ATTGAAAGTGTAACACAAAACAATGTTGCACAAACAATGTATCATGAATTCTATCATTTGAAATTAAAAAATGCATAGTTTTGATCAGTTCATTCGTCTTCCTATAGTACGTTATGTGTACAAATATGGTAACCTCTGTAGAATGCCAATGCATAGTTTGGATCTCATTCTGCTCTTTAAAAGCATAGTTTTCAGCAAAGTCTACCACAGACACAACCACATAATCAGGAAAAAAATGAATGCAATTCTTGAACTATTGTACCTGCCACTGAGTGATGAAATTGTAAGTAATAAAGATGTTGAGCTTTGTTTTCAACATTTTAAGGAACTCCAAACAGTGCATCTCCTTGTTCACAAGATCTTTCCTTTTCTTTATGTTTTCCTATTTGTACACAGTCTCCACATATCCAAATAGCTTCACAGTCATATTTTGCCATATCTTTCTTGTCTCCAAAGGGCACAATTTCAATTTCTTAATACCACAGTTTTTGCATTTTCCCATCAAGCACTTTCTGTCATGGAAGGATTTGTCTTCCTCTTTTGGTAGAATATAGACTCCCACACTTGTGTGAGACCATTAAATGTATGAGCTACAGATGTACATGTCATGCTTTTACCATCTCCTGCACAGACCTCACATCTGCATTTGCATCCACATCCATGGAGATTAAAATTTTGAGAACGATGTGGTTGAGTGCATCCTTCAAGAAAGATATATGAATGTGATATTCACAATAGCATGTATATCTATCCTTCACTCGACAAATAAAGAAGGGATTCAGTGACTCAAATGGATGCAATTGAATTTTGGTTTCAAGATGACAAGCTTTGAATCTGCAAAACAACTCAACCTACAAAAAAATAACCCATAAAATTGAATGGTAATTATGATGAAACAAGTGCTCACTCTCATAAAAATGAGTGCTAGTTATTATGAATGTTGATTATCATTAAATAGGTCATAACTATCATAGAATGGAATGCTAACTATCATGAAACAAGTGTTAAGTATCATAAAGTATGTGTTGTAAAACTGCATGCTCGCTATCATAAAATAAGTGCTAGCTATCATAAACAAATTCTGATGATGGATGAGATTGATATGTTCACTGTCATAAAATAGATGCTAGTTATCATAAAATAGGTGCTAACTATCATAAACTATGTGCTAACTATTATCAAAGAGGTGCTAATTATCATAAAATAGAGTGCTAAGTGTCATAAAATAGGTGCTAACTATTATCAAAGAGGTGGTAATTATCATAAAACAGTGTGCTAAACTATCATAAAATTGGAGCTAACTATCAGAAAACTGAATGCTAACAATCATAAAATAGATGCTTACTATCATAAAACTAAATGCTAACTGTCATAAAACTGATAGGTTCACTCTCATAAAACAAGTGCTAAAATTCATAAACACAGTGAAGGCTAACTACCATAAAATACATGCTAGCTACCATGAAATAGGTAGTAACTATCACAAAGCTGAAGGCTAACTATCATAAAATAGGTGCAAACTATCTTTAAATATGAATGTTGACTATCATAAAATAGGTGCTAACTATAATTAAAAGTGAATGCTAACAATGATATATATGCTGACATTAGGCTAATTATCATAAAATAGAATGCTAACTATCATAAAATAGGAGCTAACTATCATGAAATTAAATACTAACAATCCTAAAATAAGTGCATACTTTCATAAAATTGAATGCTAGCTATCATAAAATTGATAGGTTCACTATCATAAAATAAGTGCTAAACATCATGAACATAGTGAACACTAACGAGATGATAAAATAGGTGCTAGCTCTACTACCATGAAACAGGTAGCAACTATCACAAAGATGAAGGCTAACAATCATAAAATAGGTGCAAACTATCTTTAAAGCTGAATGGTGACTATCATAAAATAGGTGCTAAGTATCATTAAAAGTGAATGCTAACAATGATAGAATAGGTGCTAATTAACATACTGACATCAGGCTAATTATCATAAAATAGTGTGCTAACTATCATAAAATAGGAGCTAACTATCATAAAACTGAATGCTAACAAACATAAAACATGTGCTTATATCATAAAACTGAATTCTAATTGTCATAAACTTGAAAGGTTCACTATCATAAATAGGTGCTAACTATCATGATCACATTGAAGGCTAACTAATAAAATAGCTCATAGTTATCATGAAACACATAGTAACTATCACAAAACTGAAGGCTAACTATCATAAAATAAGTGCTAACTATCATTAAAGTTGAATGCTAACTATCATGAAATAGGTGCTAACTATCATTAAAGTGAATGCTAACAATGAAAAAATAGGTGCTAATTATCATTAAAGAAGAATGCTAACTATCATAAAATATGTGCTAACTATCACTAAAAGTGAATGCTAACAATGATAGAACAAGTGCTAATTAGCATACTAACATTAGGTAATATTTGTTCTGAGGTAACCAAATGACTTCATATATTAGATAACACCTCAAACTAGTGCTTAGAAAACATACCTAAGGCTCATCAAGTAGATAGATTGGGTGCTTGATGTAACTTTTTTTCCCTAGTCTCTTTCTACAAACATCCTTCTTGTTGGGGGAAACACACATGACTCAGATTCCAAAAATAGTAAATAATTTCTTTTATGTCATCTATTATTGTACCGCTATGTTGATGCTTCCAACAGTCCGCTAATGAGAATAAGTGACTACTATCATCCATTTGGGCTTTCACATGAAATCTTGGCAAGGAATGCTTGGAAACTTGCAAAACCCTTGTGACCTTAGCAAATGGGCATGTCTTGAATAGAGTTCATTAGCATGGTCAATGCACATTTCTTTATGAACAACTCTTCTTTGTTTGTAGGTCGCTTTACGATAGCCAATGTGTTGCACACATTGGCTATTAGTTCTGCTTGCACTTTTGCCTTCTCTCTAGCTGTTCGATCTTGTAATCCTATCACTACATGGTACTGTTGAATTCGATTGAAGATTTCATACTTCAGCTGTTTCTCCATGCTTTGGGTTTTGTCATTGAAAAACTTCACGTTTCAAGGACAATTTGTTGCTTTATGGATTTCTCTATCTCTATCAAATTATCCTCTCTCATGCATTTCTTTCGCTCTCGTTGTTTATTGTCTCTGTGCCAACATGGACTTAGGTAGCACAGAATGTGTGTGTATAGTAGAGGCAAAGCTCCGCTTATACTTGCATAACTAGGAATAATCTCTCTTAGGAGTCCTCAACATGCAAGTCCTACATGCATGTTTCACATGCAAGTTCTACATACAATTCCTACCTGTAGTTTGTACATGCAACTCCTACATGCAACTTCTATATGCAAGGAATAATCTCTCTTAGGAGTCCTCAACATGCAAGTCCTACATGCATGTTTCACATGCAAGTTCTACATACAATTCCTACCTGTAGTTTGTACATGCAACTCCTACATGCAACTTCTATATGCAAGTTCTACATGTAGAGAGAGAATGTCTTACAATTCCTATATGTAGAGAGAGAAGCTCTCCAACTTTTATAAATACCCCATAATGGAATGAAGCCCAGACTCTTTGGAGCATTGTGTTGAGTTCTACTTTGGTATTCCAAGAGTTTTGTCATTACTATACACACACATTCTATGCTACCTAAGTCCATGTTGGCACAGAGACAACATACCCCCAGATCCATTTTATTACCCATCCTCAGGTTATGGCTTATTGTGATCTTGGAGTTGGGATTCCATGCTGTAACCTAGTGGCTGTGGAACTTGTTGTGTGCCAGTCGATCCTACTATAAGGCCTTGGCACCATAGAATTTTTGCTCTATTTCCATGAAGCCTATATCCACCATTTGTTTGAACAGAGATATGTGGCGTGCTTCTGAGAAGATGACTCTTTGATAGAGTCAGCTTATAGTCTGAGCATTGATCCATTCATTGGAATTGAAACTAAGTGTAGGCAAATGGCAGTTGATGTGGATGGGGACCTCCTGAATGTATTCCAATGTTTTGTAGAAGATAGCAATTTGGTGAATGATGCAATCAATGTTGTTGCACATTATTTTCTCATGCTATTGAAGTGCTCAAATCAGTGTGCCTTGGATGCTCCATCCTACACCAAAGTATGGCTCGATCATTGGCCAATTAATGGTACGATCCTCACCCAAAGTGTGTATGTTGGCCTCCCATCTGTGACGTCGTGGAACTGCATAGAACTTGGGACGGGTTCTGAGACATGGAGGTGAACGCATGTATTCTTTCAAGAAGATTACACCAAAGAGCTTGGGGCAATGTCAATCAGGTTGGGGATCTAATTTCCTGACCCAAGCTTCACTAAAATGGTGCTGACGAAGCTTGGTAGGGAAGTTGTCCAAGGCCCATCCACCTCAAGTTTTCATATCAAGATATTTGCTACATAAATCCTTGATGGGGTTATTGGGAAGTGGTATTACATCAAAATCATACCCATCATTGACATTTGGCATGGGAGTGCAAATTGGATTATCTCGATCTTGATATTCAAAATCAATGGCTCATTTTCTACTGATGGTAGCACAAGTAGTGTCGGAGGTGATGGTGGGGCAGGGAAGAATCTAGGGACATGGGGGAGAAATATGGAAGAGTGTTAGTTGTGGGAGGGGAATCAGAGGGGAGGTAGGAAAGAACTGGGCAAATGGTTTGAGCAGCTTGGTAATCCTCGAGGGTAGGATTAGCAAGGGAAGGAAAGAAGTTAGGTGTGAGGGGTTGGTAAGTTTGAGACTATTGGGTTAGTTGAAAGTGGTGAGAGGCATGAGTAAAGATACAATGAAGGAGTTATGAGATTGTCATAGAGAGTGGTTAGATACGGGAAGCTAGAAGTGAGATAGGCCATGTCATCCTTCGACACTTCTTTTTGTTGGTGCGATGGGATCATCAGTGTTGCAAGGTTGGGATGTTGGTTATGTCATGCACTGTAGATAATAGTGATGGCTTTTGTAGCAATGGAAACAAACCAAAAATAACCCTAAGGGGGGTGTTGCCCATGAGGCATACATATGAGAGTGCTATAAACCTGGCCCTAGGTTGAAATTGGTTGATGCTACCTATATGTGCGAAGATGTACATATGCAAGTGATTGCTCATGATATAATCTAAAACTAACTAAGGAAGACTTGGGGCTCCCAAATCTTCATTATTGTCAGGGATGGCTTGTGTGTTGATGTAATAGCACTTTAGCTGGCTCCCATTTATGGTTGTGTTGAATTGGACTCCATCCAATGTTTCTAGAAGCAAACTCTGATGGGATTCATTTTTCTTACTCGATAAGGTCCTAGACCTAGATAGTTGAGTTTGCCCTTGTGGACTTTGGCATTGTATAGCAAGACTAAGTCACCTTTCTTGATGTCTTTGGCTTTAAGGTTTCTATCAAACCATGCCTTTCTTCTACATTTTCTTATTGTCATGGCATGGTAGGCAACTAATCTAGTCTCTGTATGCTTCTCCAATTGACAGAGTCTTGCTTTCATGGATGCATGATCTCCCATGCATTCCTGTGCTACTATGCATAGGCTTGGTATTACAAATTCTAGTGGGACCACAACTTCAAGGCCATACACCAATTGAAAATGTGTATTCCCTATACTAACCTTGAGTTTGGTGTATTCCCTATACTAACCTTGAGTTTGGTTTGGTATGCCCATAAGGTTGCATTTGGTTTCTGTGGCCAATCAAATCGTTGTGGTTCTACTACCTTGGTGAGGATAATGCATAATGTTTTGTTGATGGATTTAGCCTGTCCATTTCCTTAGGGGTAGTAGGGTGTGCTTTTTCTATGGATTACCATAAAGCTAGACAAGAGTTCTTGGATAACCTCCTTCCACATAGTACAATGGGTACTCAGCTTCATACTCAAATTGTGAATCCACTTCCTCGGATTGAATTTGTTGTATTGGAACTGCCGGAGGAGCTAGAATTGGTGCTCTTGGACATGATCATGGATTTGGATTCCTGAGTAATTATGGGACTTGCGTCCAAATGGGAACAAGATTCAGCCTCAAAGCTAGGGTTTCTTGTGCACTGGGAGCGGTGCTGGTTAGTATTGTTGAGGTTGGGATGGGTTGTTGCGCATTTGAAGATGCAACTATTTTTGTCATGCCCGCCAACTATGCAAATGTGGAGCCACAACCTTAGTGGATTGGCTTGTGCAGTGATCTTGGCTCTTAGGATGGGGCATTCATTTGCTGTATGATTGGCCATGCAATGTGGACACCATACATTTTCTCTCCTTGGATATGTCTGAGGGGGCAACTGAGACATGTGAAGCTTTTTCTCCATGGCCTGCATCATTTCTTCTCTAAGCTTCATGGTCATGGCCTCTAGGCGATCTTCATTAGACGTTTCTGTAGTTGACTTGACTTTTTCCTTTTTAGAGTGATTATCACATGTACTGGCTCTTCCATCATCAGTGCTGGTGTTAGAATCCATTATGCCATCCTTGATGTCAATGGTTGCCATATGAGTAGCATTGAATGTTTCATAATTGCTAATATTTTTCATGTCTTTGTAGATTTTCTACTTAGGCCTGCAATGAACCAGGATGTGAGGTACTTATCATTGGGGCATGGGTCACATTTGGCAATTAAGCGTTTCATCTTGCCCAAGTACATGCATACATCTTCTCATCACTGACCTTGTTTGAGCTTGCTTAGTTGGAGAGAGGGATCATCTTGTAGTCTCTCCATTTGAAAGCGCCTCTTGAATTTAGCTTGTAGTAGGTCCCATGTGGCTCTTTCTTCCACTAGGAGGTCTAGGTACCATTCTGAGGCTTCATCAATTAAGGCCATGGGGAACCATGCGACCTTAGTTTCATTTGATTACTCTCCTCCACCTCGGCATGCGGCATCAAAATGCTGGAGAAATCTTGCTGGATCACCCTGACCATTATATTTGGGAAGTTTGAGTTTACCCAAGGGGCACCTTCCTTGATTGTTATTATTGCAGCCAAAATTATTGCGAGGGTTAAAGAAATTATTCCCATCCTCTTTGATTTCAAGGTCACCATCATCACGATGGCGATCAGCCATGTCATGTTGTGGAGGAGTCAAAGGGATTTGCTAAATTTCAAGGGGTAATTCAGGGCAAAGGATTGTCGAAGGCATTGGCCAAAGCGTAGCTGCATGCACATTTATCGAGAGGTGGAACGGGTGCCTCTTCCACAAGTGTGGGTGTTGATGCAGGTGTGGGTTACAGATGTGTTAGTGCAGTAGGGACTTCATGTTAATTATGTGCCTGGGATTGTCCCATGTGAGTGTGGAAATGTGCCGCTACACACGGATCATCACAATCGGAGGTCACTGTGGAAATTTATGAGCGAATTAGTACAAAAATAGGCCCACATAGGGGCAAAAATTTAGCGAGTGCTAGAGATGCCAAAATTCTATGCAATGGGCTGGAAAAATGCCCCATAGTGTGGTGTTTTGGTATGTGAAACGATAGTTCAAACTAGGTTCAATTTGGCCACCAAATGGGTGAGTTACGAAGGGTTAAATTGGCATGAAATGTGTCCCTTTTTGTGTGGTTGGGGGGGGGAAAGGGGGCGGTCTTTGGGCAAAAGTATGGTGTGAATGGGCTTTAGACTAAACTAGGTTAAGTTACTCTAAGCTACTAGCTAGTCTAACTAATTAGCTCTTGAACTAAGCTAACTGTCAGTTCTAACCTAACTGTTACACTAATTGTGCTAGTTCCACTATCTATGTAGTTAGTCTAACCCAATTAATCTAACCTAATAGGAGTTAATCTAATCTACTGTAGTTAATCTAACTTAATGTAGAGTTTATTTAGCCTAACCTAGGTTAAAACTAACCTATGGTTAACCCTACCTACTAACCTAACTAACCTAAAGTAACATTAACCTAACCAAGGTTAGTACTAACCTACCTCGAGTTAGTTTAGGCTTCTTCTTCTTCTTCTTTTGTTTTGTTTTTTTTAAAATAATAGATGGGGCTGGCAACCGTCTTGCCGGGTGGGGTGGGGGTTGGAGGAGGGGGGAAGGGGGGGAAGGAGAAGGGTGTGGGGTGGAGGGTAGGTGGAGTGAGCAGAGAGGGGTGTTGCAGGAAGGGGTGTGGGTAGAGGAGGGGAGGCGCCTTGGTAGGATGAAGGCAGAAGGCACAAGGAGCAGAGGGCATCAGGCAAGGTGCTGGCATGCTGGCAAAGGGGGTGAGCAGTTGCTAAGGCAGAAGGAGCTAGATGGGCAGGCTGAGTTATCACATGTGAGCGACTACGATCGGCGCTGCACTTGTGCCACCTTGGGCGATCAGCTTGTCTGGGCTGCAGGGCCCTAAGCGCCAGGCCCTTGAGAGGGGCCTAAGTGGTTTGGTGGAGGAGGGGGGGTGGGGGGGTGGTGGAGGGGGGGGTCAATGGGTGGTGGAGGGAAAGGGGGGGTGGGGTGTGTGTGTGTGTGTGTGTGAGGTAGAGGTAGAGGTGGAGGTGGAGGTGGAGGTGGAGGTGGAAAGGGGGGGGTGAGAGGGGGGGTTGGTGGAGGAGGAGGTGGTAGAAACTTGACGGATGGAAAACTTTGATGGAAATTCAAAGAGAGGAGGAGATGGTCACCTACAATGCTTTCCCAAGTCTTTCTCGATGTAACAAGATTGTTGAGGGCAAATGGACAATGTGTGGATGGCTAGGTTATCGCTATGAGAAGGGTTCGAACAACTCACCAATGAGGATGGGAGTATGGTGGTGGTCGATGGAGAGGGAGGAGGGTTTTGCATAGGGATCAAAATAGGGAAGAGGATGGAGGCTAGATGTGGAAGAAGAAGAATGAGGGGGTGGAGTGGGTTTAGGGTTAGGGTTAAACCCTAACCCTAAACTCACTCCACCCCCTCATTCTTCTTCTTCTTGGGCCATAACTTTTCATGGTTAGCTCGGATCCCTCTTCAATAAACAAGTGAAATGTTCAAAATTGCGAGCTCTACACATGGATTTCCATTAAATAGCCTGATTTGTTCTTCAAGTGGCTTCTTTTAGAGAAATAATTTTTTTCTTAAGATAGTAACCCAAGGTTGATGCTTGGGGTTGATACTTTTGGCTAGAATTGGGGAAAAACATTATTCTCCTTGCCCTTGAGTGCTATGTTCATGAAAGTTCATGGTATTTTGTTTTTTACACATACTTGTGTATGTTTACTTGTTACTTGAGACGCTAGTCTCCCCAACAATGGTGCCAAATGTTGGCTCTTTCCCACGGCTACTACAAGAAGAGCAGGGTATTCTCAATATGTAGAGTTCCGAGGCTTTTTGTCACCTACAGATATATCAGTGTTGTTGGTTGTATTATAAGTGTAGCTTAGGACCTCGGGTCATATTCAGTGAGAGACGTAGGCTTAAGTGTGGTAAGCAAACATAGCGCATGCATGTGTAAAAGAAACGTGCATCATCATGATTAAGGTAATGAAGGCTTTCGCCTTCATTGAGGGTTGAAGGGTTCAGAAGGAGGTTCTAGGGCAAGGTTTAGAAGAGGTTACAGGGTTCAGAAGGAGTCTCAAATTTCAAAAGGGGTTAAGGATTAGAAGGAGGATCCAAGGTTCAAGGTAGAGTACATGGTAGAGAACTCGTCTCCCTCGTAGATCATGGAGGTCTAGGATTGAGGGACTAAGGGTTTAGGCGAAGCAAACGAACGTGCATCATCATGATTGAGGTAATGAAGGCTTTCGCCTTCATTGAGGGTTGAAGGGTTCAGAAGGAGGTTCTAGGGCTTAGAAGGAGTTCCAGGGTTTAGAAGAGGTTACAGGGTTCAGAAGGAGTCTCAAATTTCAAAAGGGGTTTAAGGATTAGAAGGAGGATCCAAGGTTCAGGGTAGAGTACATGGCAGAGAACTCGTCTCCCTCATAGATCATGGAGGTCTAGGGTTGAGGGACTAAGGGTTTAGGGGGAGCATAGGAGTGGGAGAGGAAGAATGTGTAAGAGCATGGGGGGGAAGGAGAGGGAGGAGAAAGGAGGAGAAGGGGGGAGGAGGAGAGGGAGGAGAATGGAGGAGGAGGAAGGAGGAGGGAGGAAAAGGGAGGAGGAGAGAGGAGGAGAGGAAGGAGAAGGGAGGAGGAGGGAGGAGAAGGGAGGAGGAGTTGGGAGGAGGAGAGGGAGAGGAGGGGTTGCAAGGTTGGAGGAGAGGGGAGGAGTTGCAGCGTTAGGACATGCTTTTGGACGTGGAGTGCAAGGAAGCATGGACACTTAGAGACGGAATACTCTCGCTTAGGAATCCTCAACATGTATCTTCAACATGCAAGTCCTACATGCATGCAATTGTCTACAAGTGTCCATGCTTCCTTGCACTCCACATCCAAAAGCATGTCCTAATGTTGCAACTTCTCCTCCCCTCTCCTCCAACCTTGCAACCCCTCCTCTCCCTCTCTTCCTCCCAACTCCTCCTCCCTTCTCCTCCCTCCACCTCCTCCCTCCTCCTCCCTCCTCCCTCCTCCTGCCTTCTCCTCCCTCTCCTCATTCCTCTTCTCCTCCCTCCTCCTCCTCCTCCTCCCTTCTCCTCCCTCTCCTTTGCCCCCATGCTCTTACACCTTCTTCCTCTCCCACTTCTATGCTCCCCCTAAACCCTTAGGATTGAACTCCTTATGAACCTTGTAACCTCTTCTAAACCCTGGAACTCCTTCTAAACCCTATAACCTCCTTCTAAACCCTTCAACCCCCAATGAAGGCAAAAGCCTTCATTACCCCAATCATGATGATGCACGTTCCTTTTACACATGCATGCACTATGTTTGCTTACAACACTTAAGCCTACGTCTCTGATTGGAATACGACCTGAGGTCTTAAGCTATAATTATACTACAAATGATGACAACGATATATCCGTAGTAGGTGACAAAAAGCCTAAGAACCCTACATACTAAGAATACCCTGCTCTTCTTGTGGAAGCCGTCTTTTTTTGGGCCTCATACTACCTAATGATGGCACGTGATTGAAGGTCATTCTCCCATAGAGAAAGATTGCTTGAATTTTCTTCTATTCCAAATCATAAAATATAATGACATTGAGCTCATGATCAAATCAAACACATTAAAGACACAAAATGTAACATATATTCCTCATTCCATATACATTCCCATCGCTCTTGGAAATACATCTCTAATATCAACCTTAGAATATTAGGTATAATGTCCATGTTTGTCTTTTACAAGGATAGTAAATGTTTTTTTGCAAGGAGAGTAAAGTTAGAGAAAATAAGAGATACAACCTTTTGACAATAGATAGGCTAGAGTAAAACAAACTTCAAAACATCCTAGACAACAATTCCTATCTGAGCAACAATGTATCCAGCGGAGCATGCTTTTCATCCTTCTTGCTAGATGTTTTCCCTCCATCATTCCTAGAGGTAGGCACTTCTCAGAGGCACCAAGATGACAAACGAGGCTCAAGTCCCAGGGTGTAACTCAATATGGATAGCTACTATTTGTCACATCAGTGTAAAGTCCCTGTTTTTGAAGAATTGTGTTATACAGAGAAAATTGAATGCCCCAAGTAGAGTAATCATGTGTAAGCTCAACCTTTTCATGAATATGTAAATGAGCTTTCCGCAAGTGAAATCATCTAGTCTTTGCATAAGAAAGAAAGAAGGTGGCTACATTTTAGTTGTTTAATGGAGTTAGTGGGAGGACTATATAGAAAGACGTGGGATGTGAGAGTAACTGACTATCCAAAATTATTTGAATATACATGATTCCAACTGTTGTGGGGATGTGGCAGTGCACTGACTGAATTTTTAATTGACACAAAAACCTATTAGACAACTTTATGCTACCTAACAATGTCCATGGACATGCTTTATAGGAAACATTAACCTGCTTACACCCATAAGAGTATTTGTACGAATAAAATAGTTTATTCATACGAATAAAATGAGTATAAACAAGCTCCACCTTCATTTTTAGACTGCATTTGGATGAATACTCCTATCTATCTACTTCTTACTTCCATGCCCCCACCTACCTACTACTAGTGCACCTAGCTTAGCTCTCGCACAGCTAAACTCATATCCCATGTTTGAGACTATGGCACTCATCTCTCTTGCGAGAATTGTGTGTTGCAGTATCGGTTTCAATATACATGTTTGCATTTGGGACTAGCACTCATATCTTTTACGAGAGTTGTGTATTGTAGTCTCCACTTTGACTTTAATGTTTGTTTTTTATCTGTGAAATATGAAGAGGGGAGAGGAGAAGAGTGGAGATGAGGAGAGAGGGCACAGCTAGAGAGCACACCACAAATGACTAACTGTACACTAGATTTAGTTAAAAAAATAGAATATATACAAACCTATTTAGGCTTAGGGTTAGGGGATCTAACCCTTTCCTTTATAGCACTCTATAAGGTTAGTGCTATGCACATATGATCACATGATGGTGCTATGCACACGTGATCACATGATGTTGAGCATGAACTCTCAACACCTTCCCTCAAGATCAACATCATGAAGTAGGCCTTCCCTCAAGATGATGATTCTAGGGAATTGAAGAAGGACTAAGCATTACATTCCATCACACCCCTTTAATGGGAATGTCCTTCCTCTATGTCAAACCAAGAGCTAATCGATGTTTCTCAAAAAGCTCTTTACCAAGTGGTTTGGTAAAGATGTCTGTAATATTCTCTTTACTATCACAATGCTATAGTGTGATGTCACCAAGTAACACTCTTTCTTTGATGAATTGCTCTCTAACATCAATGTGCTTTGTCTTGGAGTGATATACTAGATTCTTGGCCAATGCTTGAGTCGATTGATTATCATAGTATATTGTTGTTGGCTTTGACTCATCAAAGTAATCTATTTCTGACAATAGTCTTCTGAGCCATATAGCCTCACATGCACCTGTAGTAAGTGCTCTATATTCTGCTTCAGTTCAAGACAAAGAAACAGTTGGTTGTTTGTTTAACAACCATGATATAGCAACTTGACCAAGGAAATATTCATATCCCTATGTCTATCTCCTACTCTCATGATCTCCGGCATAGTCACTGTCACACTAGATTTAGTTGAAAAAATAGAATATATACAAACCCATTTAGGCTTAGGGCTAGGGGATCTAACCCTTTCCTTTATAGCACTCTATAAGGTTAGTGCTATGCACATATGATCACATGATGGTGCTATGCACACGTGATCACATGATGTTGAGCGTGAACTCTCAACACCTTCCCTCAAGATCAACATCATGAAGTAGGCCTTCCCTCAAGATGATGATTCTAGGGAATTGAAGAAGGACTAAGCATTACATTCCATCACACTGCTTTAATGGGAATGTCCTTCCTCTACGTCAAACCAAGAGCTAATCGGTGTTTCTCAAAAAGCTCTTTATCGAGTGGTTTTGTAAAGATGTCTGCAACATTCTCTTTGCTATCACAATGCTGCAGTGTGATGTCACCAAGTAACACTCTTTCTCTGATGAATTGCTCTCTAACATCAATGTGCTTTGTCTTGGAGTGATATACTGGATTCTTGGCCAATGCTTGAGCCGATTGATTATCATAGTATATTATTGTTGCCTTTGACTCATCAAAGTAATCTATTTCTGACAATAGTCTTCTGAGCCATATAGCCTCACATGCACCTGTAGTATATTCTGCTTCAGTTGAAGACAAAGAAATAGTTGGCTGTTTGTTTGACAACCATGATATAGCACCTTGACCAAGGAAAAATTCATATCCCTGTGTCGATCTCCTGGTCTCATGATCTCCGGCATAGTCTATCCATGCAACCATGGACGACTTCCTCTATATTCTATCCCACCCCTTGTACCTCTGATGTATCTCAAGACTCTTTTGGCTGCATTCCAATGAGATTGTTTTGGATTTGCCATAAACTGTGCTAGTGAGCTTACTGCATAACAAATATCTGGTCGAGTGATAGTCAGATATATAAGCGATCCGATGAGCTGCCTATAGTATCTATCATTGATTGTAGGATTTTCTAAATCTTTAGTAAGTTTCAAACTCTATTCCATGGGAGTGGCTGCAATCTTGCAATCTGCCATATGAAACTTCTTCAGGAGACTATCAACATACTTGATCTGACTCATGAATGTGCTATCTGAATCTCTCTAGAACTCAATTCCAAGACAATAGTGCATAAGTCCAAGGTCTTTCATGTCGAACTCTGCATATAAGTCTTGTTTTAGTTTTTAGATGAAGCTATCCTTGCTTCCTATCACAATCAGGTCATCTATGTACAAAAGTGCAATAGTAATGTCTTCCCCTTGAACTTTGTAGTAGAGAGTATGATTTACATTGGACTTCATGTATCCCAGATTAGCAAAAAACTTGTCAATTCTACTGTACTAACTTCTGGGTGCTTGCTTTAAGCCGTAGAGACTTTTCTTGAGATGGCAAACCTTATTCTGCTTTCCTGGTTCAACATAACCTGTTGGTTGTTGCATGTAGACTTCCTTGTCTAGATAACCATTGAGAAATGCTTCTTTGACATCGAGCTGATACACATTTCATCTTTTGAGTGTCGCTAGTGATATCAAGAACCATATGGAATCCATCTTTGCTACTGGAGCATAAGTCTCATCATAAACCTGACCATATTGTTGTGCAAATCCTTTTGCAACTAGTCTGGTTTTGTATCTTTGAATACTCCCATCTGAATTGTACTTCACTTTGTATACCCATTTGTTTGCTATGGCCTTCTTTCTTGGTGGACGGTCGCATAATTCCCAAGTATTATTCTTATACAAAGCATCCATTTCTTCATTCATAGCAGTTTGGCATTCTGGCTTGTCTATTGCATCTTCAAAGTACACTGGCTCTTCTGTAGCCATGATGGTAGTCATAAGAGCATAGTTGGTGGTTTCCACCTGAATTTCTTTGTCTTTCTGAGCATATGTCAATCTGGCTGGAGGTTTGCTTTCCCTAGTAGACCGTCTAAGCTACTATGGCTCTGCTTGGGGTGTTGCTGGTGGCAATTCTTGCTCTTCTTCATCAACCTATTTTGTAGATGACTGTGAAGTCGATGCTTCTATCTCTCGTGTAGGTGAGGTTTTCCATTCTGATTCCTCATCAAAGATTACATCTCTGGAGATAATGACCTTGTGGTTGATGGGATCATACAATTTGTATGCTTTGCTTTCTTCACTATAGCCAACCATGATGCATTTGTGTGACTTCGCATCCAATTTCCTGTGATGATCATCATGTATGTGGGCATATGCTATGCAACCAAATATGCAGAGATGCCCAATGTGTGGCTTATGTCTAGTGAATGCTTCATAAGGAATCATACCTTGTATCGGTTCGGTAGGAAGCCAATTAAGCAAGTAGTTTGCTGTAGATATTGCTTCTGCCCAATACTGATTCGGAAGATGCTTTTCACTAAGCATTGCTCTAGCACTATTTGCTAAAGTCCCATTCTTCCTTTCAGCTCTTGCATTCTGTTGAGGAGTATCTGCACATGTGAACTATCTTCGAATGCCATGATTTTTGCAAAAGTTCATGAATGCTGAAGATATGTAATCACCAATAGTATTGGATTTATTAAAAGACCTTTGCACATGCACAAATTGCACATGCACAAATTGCACATTTTTAAAGTTTTCCACTCTAGGGAAAATCTAGATATCATTATCACCAACTGTCAATGTTTTTAGACCATCATGCAATAGTCGCACTGGTTTGGATTCCATATTTTTAATCCGTTTTGGTTTTTAATAAATCAAGAAAAAGTTATGGAGCATGCCCTCAAATGGGTGTGGAAAATTTTAGTTCAACATTGGAGGCCCCTTAAACCATAACTACAGTTTTCAATTAAATGTGTCCTTGGGTTGAGGAAGAGCTCACGTAGTGTACTTTTGAATGATTACTTGGTTGCATATATGTGCAAAATAAAATTTTGATGTTTTTGAATTAATTGTTATATCCTACACTCTTCAAGATACATGCTTCACATGCAACATAGCACTTGTAATGCTTTAACGATCTCCTTCCAAATCTTTATTTCATATTTTATTGGTCTCATGTTTAAGATTGGAATGTGTACTACAATTGAAATACAAAGTTTGTCAAATTTCGTTGAGCAATGCATAAGTTATGGGTCAAGCAAGAACCTATATACATAAAATGCCCTAAAACTCACTAAAAATGGCTACACCTAAGCAAGCATCAACCCCCATACCTCCATTATTCTTTAATTGAAATTCTCTCCCTCCCCCCTTTATCCCTTAGTTTAATCATGGCCTTGCCATCTTCCTTTTCACCCCTCTTCTTTTCCCCACAGTAACTAATTAATAGGAATTCCCACTTTTCAGCATCTTGGTGATATACTAAAGGCAAAATTAGAAAGGACATATCTATGCACTTTTTAATGTCCATTATTATAATGTAGCCACAATTGAGAGATCTTTGCACCAATAAGTGTCGAGAAAAGTTTTCATATTAAAAAGGGACCTCATTCACAGTTCTAATACATAGCTTAGTCATCGCATGCATCATGAGTAGGTCTCTTTTCCAAGAAAGTGCCAGATTTTGTTATGAAGTCAAGTAGGTCTCTTTCCCAGGAAAGTGATAGATCACTAGTACAAGATTAGTGTGAGGGTGACGATCTCAACATTCTTATTATTATCTTTCAAGGGAAACATAATACATATAGTGTACAGGGGAGTTCACTCTATTAAAACTACATATAGCATGTGCGATCACTCAAGCGATATTTATATAGCCCTTTTATCCCTAATTTATGTATATTTTCTATAACTTCATTAGAAAATAAAGCCCTTCTATTGATTGCACTGCTATCTTACATATTTGTGAGTGAGCCCTTGGGCTAGTGTAAGTGCTTGGTGTTTGATTAGAGCCTTTCATGGGAAGGGGCTAGGTTGCAAACCAGGCTGGATGTCAAATTTCAAATTGGGTACACATGTAGTGGTTTTGGAGGGAAAACTTGGTTGTTGCATGAGCCACTGCTCTTGAGTAGGGGTCAGCAAAAAAACCTGGTTGTTGGTTAGCCTTGACACGGCTCTCGCATGAATAGGCTCTTATGGAGTGAGGAGTCTTGAACCAAATAGAGATAGGTTCACTTGAGTGCATTAGAAGTTTTGCAAGGGCCACATCATACATCAAGTTTCTTGGCTTGGTCTATCACACACACACACACATATATATATATATATATGTAGATTTTTGTGCACTTGGACTCCTTCAAACTCACAATTATCTTCCATGTCAATAAGGATACTTCGGAGGGCAAGGATGCTAAGCATAAGAAAGTGAAAGCGAGTTTATGCATATGATGATGGTTGCGTGGCATAAATGTCAAAGATCTAGAACCCAATAAGTTGCCAATTAAACTTGACATACACAGAAGCGTCTAGAACCCTTCCAACACGCTTCTATTAAAACTGCTGTATGCAATTATACATTGTCAATATTGAAAGAATTCAATTTGTAAGGCCTTTGTTACAAATGGCCCCACACACCAAAAGCATGAATGTACAAAGTAGTATCATATGCCACCCAAAATTACTAATGCATGAGATGACCATAACACATAACAAGGCATCCACACATAATGCATATAAGAAAATCAAGAACACAAAGCATCACGCAACAAGGAGCTACCAAAGAGCTAAGAGTCAATCCAAAGAGCAAAGAACAAAAACTAAGAAACAGTTCACAAGAAGATGAAAAGTTCCAAGAACTAGGATAAGGAGATCAACAAAGTAGAAAGAAGCATCATCAAGACAACACCAAGGAATCTTCATCAAGCACAGAGGAGAGGAAAAATGTCAGAATGTTCTAAGAGCCACAAAGACAAACTTAGCCCATAAGTAAAAGGTCACTATATGTTGTTCTATCAACAGTGACCACATGGGAGTAGCTATTCAAGCACCTGGCTTATTGTAATAATGCACTGTACCACTTTAAGTACCAATGTATGCACTGACCATATGAGAGTAGCTATTCAAGCACCTAGGGGAGGTATTGGCATATTGTAATAATGCATTGTACCACCTTAAGTACCAATGTACGCACTAAGGAGAGGTGATGGACTTTTTTTTAAAACTCACAACTTACCACGTTGCAGTTGGCCAAAACCTCATGGCACCAAGGGAGGTGTTGACAATTATGGTGCCATGAGCACAAAAATAGAGGCACTATATGAGTATGAAGGCATGCCACATGGTGACGAGGCGTTATCCCATATGTGAGAAACCAATGTAAGCATGTATTCAGTCTTATAAACGGGTGTTCATTTTCATGCAACAGCAAAATTCAAGCTCTCAAGTCTCTCTATGAGTACAAGTCTCAATCTTATAACCATATTGAACTTGATTCTATGTCTATTTACTCTAGCTCTTCATCATGTTTGCACATAGGATACATACACTATAGACTAGTTTAAGCACACATGATAAATACACAGCACTACACAAATCTTGAGGTACTCATGTTTCACTCTCACACACACACGTGCGCGTGCACACACATCCACCCACACACACACGACGTGCGTGCGTGTGTGTGTGTGTGTGTGTGTGTGTGTGTGTGTGTGTGTGTGTGTGTGTGTGAGAGAGAGAGAGAGAGAGAGAGAGAGAGAGAGAGAGAGAGGCCATAAAAAGCCTTCACATTTTTCCAATTGACCTTCTGCTTGATGGTAACTACCCAAATGTCTTTGCTTCTTTGCTTTGCCACTTAAGATGCATTCCAGTGATTGCTTCATTTTGGTTTGCTCTTGATATACTAAATCTTTGATTTCTTTCTTAAATGTTTCTCTTCTTCTTCTTCAAGCTAAGTTTGAATACCTTATTATTTGACACAATTTCCACTATTGTCTTTTGTAGCCTCACATTTGTGGTGACTTGCACTATTGGTGCTTGAAGTTCAATTAATCTTATACTCTACTGCAATTTTTATATTGTGTTTTATGTTGTAAATATTTTATGTATCTTCTACTTGGCTTCTTTATCTTGCCTCGATTATCATGGATTGAATTAAAGAATGCCCACCTTTGGAACCTCTTATAGATATGCAAGCAATAGCATGGGTTTTATTACCATGAAAGGATGCATGCACTTCAGTGATGGAATGAGAAGCTTTGTAATAGGCCTCTATTATGCAGAGCTACAATGGAAATCGCTCACAAAAACTACATCATCGAAAAACACCAAGAACACTATACATAAAAACATGCACGATATTTCAAAGCTTGCAAATAGAAAAGATGACAAGAGCGCTAGGTGCAATCTCCCCTCATAGGCATGGTGCTAAGGAAGGCCAGGGGGTAAGTCTTCCATAAAACAATCAGCATAGGTAGCTAGAAAAGGATCAAGAGGCTCTTGCTTAGGTTTTCAGTCTTGGAACTAGCCTCAAGTTTATTGAACATAACAAGAAATGTTTTGTCACGTTTGTGCAAGCTCTTTTAGCTTGAGTATGTGACAATGAAGGCCAAGAGGGAAGGCTCTTATTGCATTCCAAAATCATGGTCTCATTGTTCTGAGTCATGGTGATAGTGTGCTCAAGATAATCAGGTTTGGCATTGCGATCGACATGCTAGGGCATCCCAAGAATAAGATCTTTCTCGTGCAAAGGAGCAACTAAAAAATCATGCCTTTTGGCTAATGGCCCTATAATCACCTCAAGATCCTTCACCATTTGCAAACAATTGTAATGTGATCCTTGAAAAGCTAATTTGACTTCGTATTTTGTTTTGATGGATGGAAGACCTAGTTCCTCAACTAAACAATGTGAAATGATATTGTAGGTGCTTCCATCATCAAACAAAACATTACATTCTTTTTCGTGTAATACTGCAGTAATGCGTAACAAAGAAGTACAAAAAAGAGATGCACTTTTACCTAAAGAGCACTCACTTGAAGCAATGTAGTCGGTGCCCTCGGCTTCCTCATCATCTTTGCCCTCTGCTTGAAAGATCCATCTTGGGATCCTTCAGCAATATCATCAATGTAGCTGACTCGTGCAGAGTTGCAATGACCATTACTGTTAGTACGACCATTGGTTCATCCTCAAATACCTCCACTATTGTTGGTAGCATTCTTTCCCTAAGTACTTAGCTTGCATGTAGCAAGTGGGTTCTTTGGACATTCAAAAGAATAGTGTCCCTTTTCTTTGCAATTGTAGCATTTGACAAGTATACCAGTTCTTTGATTTATATTTGATTTAGCAAGCTTCCAATTAGACTTACCATCGTAGCCACCAACTTTACCAGTTGTGTCCTTCGTCTTAAAGAATGGAGTATGTTTCTTTGCTGAAGCAATGTGAGTAGAAAAGCTTCTTACCTATTTCCTTTTTGATTCTCGTGCCAAATCCATAGCATCAGAAGCTGTAGAGCATGCACACATCAGCATGAATAGTAGGGTGCAAACCCTCAATAAAGATACGGCAATGCTCCTTCCATGGTACTTTTTCAATGGTCTATAATTGAAGTAGGGATGAAAGATATTTCTCAGTCTATGCATCTACACTTTCATTGTTTGGCTGCCTCATTCTTTGCCATTGGCTACAAATATCCTCTTCGAGGTGTGTAGGTAGGAATCGCTTCTTAATTTTGTCTTTGACTTCCCATGTCTTTAGAATGTGCCTTCTTTTCACAATCACACTCCACCATAATTGTGCACTACTTATCATGTGACTCGTAGTGAGTTTCACCTTCTCCATCTCTTGGTATTGTTTCCCCAAGAAGTATTGGTTGAAGAAACTAATCCAAGCATATCACATAGCTTGAGTGCTTTCAGGATGGACTTGCCCACGTTGTCTTCATCATCATTGGACTCATGTAAAAGGGTGGTGTTGTGATGTCTCCGCAATGTAGTCTTCTCATGATGCTTCTTCTGTCTTTGATGTTTTGTCCTGCTTCTTCCACGCTCAATACCGGTGGTGTCCGACGGTTTGCTATTGTTGCTTTCATCATCTTCATCTTTTCTATGCTTTTTGGTTACTTTATTCAACTCCTTTAGCACTCGAGCTACATGCCTTTGATTGTCTTTCTGTGTGTTGCACATATTGCACATATACTCAAGTTCTTGCTCAAGGTCCTGCTCTTGTTGTTTCCTTGCCTCCAATGCATCCGATGTTATCATAGGGTCCTCCTTCTCAATAGATATAGGTGGATTCCAAGTGGAGGCCACTTGTCGTGGTGCATCTTTAGTCATGTCGCTTCTCATGTTAATACTAGTGATTGCTACCCTTCCTCAGTAAGTGTCGTTGGTGTTGAACTTCGCTCTGACTGGTAGTGATCGTTTCCCATAGTATGACCTATTTTTGATAGACTATGCTTTCTCAACATAGTTAGAATTGTGCACGGTGCAAGTAAGAAAAATCATTATGAAAAAAAATAGACACAAACACAAGACTTATCTTGATTCGGTTCCCAAGCTTTGAAAGTGCCTATTTGTTGAGTATAGTATCTTTGTGGTCTCTCAGACTCAACGATTCCAATGAGTGTATCCACGTTGCATAGTATAAAGTAAAGCTTATGTCCAATAACAATTGTAGTTTCTGCCTTGCTCTTGTAAACACCTGCTTATCCGCTTCCAAAATCCTTTGGTCTACTCCCTTTCTTGTAGTTTTTCCCTTAAAAGATATCTTTATACCCAAAAACTATGGAGTATAGAACAACAAGGTGACTTGACCTAGTGGATAGTCACAAATATTAAGCGTGCTTGTGCTAGAACAGTTGGGTGACCTCTCGGGAAGCTCTGAGAGTCCCTCCTACATGGTGACAATGGTGCCTTTGGTGCCAGATATGCCAAGGACTATGCCTTGGTCTCCACCTTTGTTGCCGCTTTGGAGGAGCTTCGATCGATCGGTTGCACTGTGCTATCTTCTTTTAGCAAAAAAAATCTTTTCCCTTTTCCCTTGCTCTCGTCTTCTTTTGCATCTCTGCACCTAGTGCGCCTTTCATTTTGTCTCGACTTGGGATGTGTTCTCGCACACTTCTCCTTTGTTCACAATCTGTGCCTGACTTGCTTCCAGGCCCATGAGCTTCCCGTGCTATGGATTGATGAAGCCTTGCTCTAATATGACTAAAACGAAAATCACTTGCCGAACCTGCAAATCATCGAAAAACACCACAAACACTATACACAGAAATATGCACAATCTTTCAAAAGCTCACAAACAGAAAAGATGACAAGCGCGCTGGGTGCAATCCCCCCCCCATAGGAGTCGTGCTCGTCTTCCACTTCCTATTACATGCTGTCGTACGTATGATTGTACGGCTGCTTGTACGGTGAACGTACCTGCAGGTTTATAGATGATTGTACCTACTAGTTCTTCTTTTGGACAACTTGTGGGCACGAGGGTCATAGGATGGCCGTTGCCTCAAGTTGTGTACTCATGGTTGGGCAATGTTAAATGCTAACTACTTGGGAGTGAGCAAAGCAATGATGATAGAAGAATGCACACAGAGGTTATGCTTGGGGGTCTTGCTGGCCACTGAGCAGTGGGCTGTGGGTTCATAGTATTCTGAGGCTAACTGTTTTCTGAGTTTTTTTGGGGGAAGTTCAGTTCTAAGTTCAGTCTGTTTCAAGCTGTGTAGTCTTTCCCCTCTTTCAAAGAGTCTGTATGTTCCCGTGTGTGTGTTCTAGTCAGATTGTGTGGGAGATTGATTTGTTATTTGTGTGCTCTGGATATCTGCTCTAGAACCTGGTTCATAAGCTCATCATCTACAAGCCCACATTGCAGCTGATCCCTATGAAGTCTCACCTATCTGACATGGTGAAGTACATAATTCCTAGTTGTCTTTCCATTTTTTCTCTATCATCTTTTTTGGCGATCGTGCTGGGGATAGGAGGAGTTTTAAATTGAGATTGGGTACTCAAGACAAAACGGCCCAGAAGAATTGGCTGGGGAATGTTGCTTGAATTTCTCTGTGGTTAGGGATTGAAACTGTGGAGACAAAGCCTCGCATGAGAGTGATTCATTGTGAGTTATGTGGGGAGTGTGGACACATGAGAGAGAGATGCCTTGATGTTGAACTTCGGGTGATACGTCTCCGTGCTAAGATTCAAAAGGCTTTGAAAGTGATTGCTCTTAGGAAGAAGAATGCCAGTCAGATGCAGGGTAAGCTTTCTTCAGTAGAGTGATTATTTTTTGCTTTCTTCCCAGAAGAGGTTGGGTGGTATTTCTGGTTGGAAGTGTGTTTGAGAGAAGTCAGTTAAGAGGAGAGATGACTCATGAATTTCCTCGATTTCACGAGTTGCCCAATGAAGACCCAGAGAGATTTTTAGAGTGCTTCGAGTTCAAAGCTCTTATTAAAGATAGGAATGCTCTAGAAGTCCTTCTTCAAATTCTATCCTTTTGTCTGTTGGGAGAAGCGAGAAGTTGGCTGCAGAGTTTCTCTGCAAGGATGCGTGATGATCAGGGTGCTCACAGAAACCCGACTTATCCAAAGGTGAGGACAGCTTTCCTGGATAGGTTTATATGTGTTAGAGATCCTGATGGCATTTGGAGAGAGCTATGTTTATTGCAGCAACAGCCGACTCAGTTAGTGGATGAGTATGTCGGTAAGTTCACTGTGTTGTGGAATAAATGGCAGGTGGCCTTATTACCTGAAGTTCCTCCCAGAGTTATAAAAAAGGACAGGTTCGTTGCTGATCTGAAGTCAGAGATTAGGATAAAGATTGAATGTAAAGAGCTAGTCACTTATGAGGATGCTCTCAGGGTAGCAAAAGAGAAGAAGAGGAAGCAGATAAGATTGTCACAAATGATGCAAGAGATGCCAATGGTTCAGCATGTGCCTGAAATTATCTCTCATGTGAAGCCAGAAATACGGAAGCCTGAAGTCAAGGAGGAGAATATGAAAGAAGAAATTCATGAAATTCGGAGCTTATGAAGAGTTTGAGTTTGAACTTGATGAATGGTAGGGGAAGAGGTAGATCATCGGGTGGTTATGATAGAGGCAGCATGCCTTCTTCAAATAATTCAGGCCCGTGGCAGGCAGGACGAGGTCAAGGGTCTTTTGCACCTTGTGTCTAGTGCTTTAATTGTGGAGAGTGGGGACATTACAGCACACACTGTGATAAGCCTCCTCGTGCTGGAGGTGATGTTTATCCATTGCCAACAAGGTTAAATAATAGGATGAATGATCATAGTGTAGAAGTAAAAGATGCAGGTCATCTGTAAAGCCACTACAGAAGAGAAAGGGAAAGGTGTGTTACAGGAAAATGCCTTTTGGAGTTACCAACAGCCCCACGCACTATCAGGAGAATTCAGATCTGATTTTATCACCCTTCCTGGATAAATTTTGTAAAGTGTTTATTAATGACATCTGTGTGTATAGTGGAAGAAGGGAGCACTGTGGAAAGCTGGATCAGGTATTCTATGAGATTGATAATAATGGTGGTCAATTAAATCCTAAGAAAACTCAGTTAGCTCGGACCAGCATTAAAATATTAGAGCATATTGTATCTGAGGATGGGATTGAGCCGGATCCAGGTAAAGTTAAAGATTTAGTTATGCTGTCCTCTCATGAGAATACCAAGTAGTTGCATACCTTTCTCCAGAAGGTGAAGTATCTGTCAAGATTTATTCATATGTTATCTCAGATTTTGTATCCCCTTCAGCAGGTGGTAAAATCTGAGCCTCTGAAATGGACGACACAAAGTGAAGAGGTGTTTGAGACAATTAAGGAATCCTTTCCTTGGCTGATCTCCTCACCTATAAGGAAGGACCTATTTTAGTTGAAGATGTGGAGAAGAACACTAACATGAATGAAGAAAAAGTACTAGAGGATGCATTTGTTTTACACTTTGATGGATCTTACAAAAAAAGTTTAAATAAAAGTACAGGAGGAATTGTCATTTATGATCCTAGAGGAAATGAGATTCGGAAAATGGGAATTCAGCTTGAAGCCAACAGTAATAATGAAGTTGAATATGCAGTCCTCTTCGAAGGTTTAAAAGTATGCATTAGTCTGGGTATTAAGAGACTCATGATTAAGGGAGATGCTCTGTTGGTTGTGAAGAAAATTTTAGGTGTCTAGAAGGTTAAGCATGTTCATCTGAAGAGATGGATAAGTGCAGTGAAGAAACTGTTAAATCAATTGGATCCTGGACACTCCAGCATATTGAAAGAGGTAAGAATGTAAATGCACATGATGCTGCGCAGGAAATTACAACAGCCTATGTTGATGCAGTAGGAGTGCAGGAACCCTTATACAAAGGAAGGGAGACATTAGCTTGTGAGGAAAGCTTTCTGTTAACTAGTAAAGTGCCTGAAGTAGTTCCAAAACAAAGAAAACAAAGAAAATACAGATTTATTAAAAGCTGTACTTCTTATTCTCTGATAAATGATGTTCTTTATATGAAAGGGGCTGATCTGGTGCTTAGAAGAATTCCCTCGCATGAGGAAGTTTTTCATATTTTACAAGCTAATCATGAGGGAGTATGTGGAGGACATTTGCTATCAAAATCATGCATAAGACATTGGTGCAAGTCATGCCTACAGTGTCAGCAAATGAGTAAGAGGATCTTACATCCAGAAATCAGAAATATCATACTTGCTTATAATATTTTCGAGAAATGGGGAATAGATGCCATCGGTCCTCTACCCATAACAGCCAGGGGAAATTGTTATATGCTAATAGCTGTGGATTATTTGACGAGATGGGCTGAAGCACGAGCAGTACGGGCTGTCAATGCAAAATCTGTATGTAAGTTTGTGTATGAGGATATTTGCTGTAGATTTGGTGTACCACTAGAGTTGCTTTCTGATAGAGGTCCAGGTTTCAGGAGTGAACTGATGGATTTATTATGTGGTAAGCTGAAGATTAAACACAGATATGCAAGTCCGTATTATTCTCAATGTAATGGGATGAATGAAAAATTTAATGGTTTGTGTACTAATATCATGGGAAAGATCATGAGAACCTATGAGAAGGAGTGGGATCTTGCTTTGCACTGGGCTTTATGGGCTTACAGAGTTGCAGTAAAAGAAGGCACCCAATTTTCACCATTTCATCTTGTTTATGGGAAAGAAGCTCTGTTGCCCTTGGAAGTAGAAATTCCCGCATTACAGATGTTAATGAAGATAAATGAGGATTCAAATTCTACTTTCCAAAACCGGTTATTGGATTTACAGGAAGTACAACTAGATAGACAAAAGACGGTGGAACATTATGCTTTAGTTCAACAGGAGAATCAGAAGAGAGCAAACAGGAAATTCAGGGATAAGAAAATCAAGGAGGGTGATCTAGTTTTGAGATACAACAGTAGTCTGGATTCTACCTTCAAGAAGAAATTTGTGACCAAATGGGATGGACCTTTTCGTATGACGAAGAAATTCAAAAATGGATCATATCAACTCGAGAATTTGGATGGTCACCAACATAAGAATAGAGTTAATGGCTTCAGACTAAAGAAATACTTTCATAGGATCATGAGTGTGGGCGGCTGTGGACCTGCTGTGATGAAACCAGATAAGCTGAAAGACCTCATGGATGAGAATATCTCTGAAGAAATGCAAATCTTATATACCTCTATCTACAAGACATGAATGTCTGCAGACTTGGGGATGGGCAAAATGATAGGATAAAATTTGTATCAAGTTTTTTAGCATTGTATATAGCTGTGGGTAGGCACATAGTTGTACACATCTAGGGTAGGTGTGGGCTTTCGGCATTTGTGGATTTTTCTTTCACAATCATGATGGACTGATGTATATTTTTTTGAGATAATAAAGTATGTTTTGCAGGGACTTCATGGGAAATGATGAAATGCAATGTGGTTGTACCAGACTTCCAGAGCAAGGGTGTCTAGTGTGTGGTCAAATGGAATGTTTTTAGAGTCATGTAAAGTCAAGTCATGAAGGCTTTTTTTTATATTTTCCTGAGTCAATGTGCACTTGCATGTTACAGGAATTTGATATGTTATGGTGTCCATGTCAAAGGGCTTTTCATGTGTGTGTACGGGGTTGCATGCAAGCTTTAATGTGCATGCTAATGTGTGTGGGAATTATGTGACTAAAAGTCCAAAATGTGCATTTAGCGTGATTTGGGGGGAAATGTCTTGAGAGTGGTAAAATGTCACTGATGAGGTGGCAGATTAGGGTGAGGTGGCTGGACTAATTAGGAAGGCATCCTGCTCATGCAAAGGTGGCTACATGATGGATGAAGGGATGCTTCTAGTCAACGAGCTGGACGTAGATGAAGAGGACAACTTGCAGGAAGAGGATCGTGGGCTCAGGAGCACTCAGGCATGGAGAAACACTACACCGGGGGGTGTATGCTAGTCGTGTGGAAGATGCCTAAGGGTAGCCTTGCATCGAGTGACGTGCGCGGGTTGAGGGCTAGAAAGAGCCGTACGGGCTGATGCAAGGGATCATGTACGGGAGGAGCAATTGAATGCCAGCTAATGTTGCTGATACAGCGATTTACAGACGGACATTAAATTCTACGTACGGGCTGGTACGGAATCTCAAGCATGGGCTTGTACGGGCTGCAGTACGAGTTTGTACGGGCCGTAATTGCTGATTGGTACGGGCTGGTAGTATGGTGCCTTGATTGCAAGCTGTACAGGCACATACGGGTCATTAAAGATGTCTTCTACGAGCTGTACGGAGGATGGTCGTCATTAAATGCAGGCTGTACGGAGTATTGTGCATGGTTGTACGGGGTGTAAGTACCTGCTGTCGTACGTATGATTGTACGACTACTTGTACAGTGAACGTACCTGCATGTTTATAGATGATTGTACCCGCTAGTTCTTCTTTTGGACAGCTTGTGGGCACGAGGGTCATAGGCTGGCCGTTGCCTCAAGTTGTGTACTCATGGTTGGGCAGTGTTAAATGCTAACTACCTGGGAGTGAGCAAAGCAATGATGACAGAAGAATGCACACAAAGGTTATGCTTGGGGGTCTTGCTGGCCATTGAGCAGTGGGCTGTGGGTTCATAGTATTCTGAGGCTGACTGTTTTCTGGGTTTTTTTGGGGGAAGTTCAGTCTGTTTCAGGCTGTGAAGTCTTTCCCCTCTTTCAAAGAGTCTGTGTGTTCCTGTGTGTGTGTTCTAGTCGGATTGTGTGGGAGATTGACTTGTTATTTGTGTGCTCTGGATATCTGCTCTGGAACCTGGTTCATAAGCTCATCATCTACGAGCCCACATTGCAGCTGATCCCTATGAAGTCTCACCTATCTGACGTGGTGAAGTACATAATTCCTGGTTGTCTTTCCATTTTTTCCTTATCAACGTATGAAGAAGTGACTTCAAAGGTGATCCATGAATAAGTATAAATTCACATGCTTACAGAATTGCAGATGTGGTTGTCCTTCGCTATGTATTGCAGATATGGCTGTCCTTTTCTATGATAAAGTCTTGATAAACAAGGCCAGAGGTACAGAATCTCTCTACTAGGACTACTAGCTGAGAGAAGACTTCACTGTGGCTTGTTATTGACACAGCTTCCAATTACGAATCTGTCTAATCATCCTTACTCTGCTTACCCTATTCTTCTGGCCACTTGACATGTTTTTAATCGCCAAATCTATCATTCCATTGTAGCTTTCTGATGACTCAGCTGCCCAAAATCATCCTTTCTTGTACAAGAAAGGGCCCCAAATGCAAACTCTTAGATAAACTATTATGTTATTTTCTGCATAACCTTCCACAGAGAGTTGCTTTTCCTGATATGCATTTCCTAGAGATGGATCTCTTAGAGCTGAGAGAAAATTGCAGCTCATACATAGCGAAGTGTGTGGTCCGATGAGGCTGATCGACTGCGGATGCTTGATATGATGCTTGCAAGACTAGCTCGCCTATGGTGGGATGGGACTCCAATTGCAGAGAAGAATACTTGGGTTCTGGCGGTTCGAGTGTTTTTGCAACGGTATGGACGAAGGAAGACAGTAGAAGAGTTGTGGCAGATGATGGCGCATGCGCATCAAAGAGAGCAAGAGGATGTTGCTCAGTTTGTCACGCAGTTTGAAGAGAAGTGGCTAGCAGTGGAGAGAGGTTGCAAGCCCAAACCGATCAGGTACCAACAAATTTCTTTAAGAAAGATAAGTTTATTTCTTTGTTGATTCCAATGTTGAAAGAGAAGGTGGAAATCGAGGATCCAGACACCTATGCGGCAACAGTGCGGATTGCCAAGGAGAAATACCGAAAGATGCCGTTGGTGGGAGGTCCTTTGTCCGTGACATCTATAATAGTGTTGCAGCCCTTGAGCTTTCCAATGAGAGAGCCTCTACTGACACCAGTCCCTGAACTGGTAAGTCCAACCTCCTCATGTTCCTATAGCTCCTATGCAACAAGTAGCTTCTCAAACTCTTTCGGATGAGGATATCCGATTGTTGGCACAAGGGGTTACGAATATGTCATTAGCATTGTTGCAACAAAGAAAGCATGTTCCGAATCCAAGAGGTGGTGGAAGACGAAGGAACCAGTGGCAAGCGACGGCAACTTTTTTCAATTGCCATGAAAAAGGACACAGCTCTCCGGATTGTCCTCATCCACGGAAAGCACGTGGGGAGATGTATCCTATTTTCAATCATTGACAGCCAGAGTGAGAAGCGGATGGAAGGGTGCTGAAGGTTGCAGAGATGGAGTGCCAACTAGGCATGAGCTAGATCGGAGGCCAATTGAAGGAGGTAATGTAGTGTGATTGGAATCAGCACATCCGATGATGAGGTAGAAGTGATCACCAACAAGAGGGCTCGAGAGCCACAAGGAGAAAGGGAGACCCGGCTAAGAACGGGAGACAAGTCCAAGAGAAAGCAGAACCTAGTATCAGGAAGAAGAAGACCAGACAAAAGATCCAAATGGAGGCTTATGCTCTAGGTCGAGAGCAGCCCGCTTATGATCTTTTGGAGGACTTGAAGCAGAAGGAGGTGGACATCACTTATGGTCAGTTGCTGCAACTCAATTCGTCCCTTAGGAGACAGTGGCATGGAGCGGTAAGCTTGAAGCGTCCAAAAAAGAAAGCAGTAGCAGGTGTGATTCATATTACTCATGTGAGGGACATAACCCCAGTGTTAGAAGTATGGTTGCAAGGCCGACCAGTGAAACAAGCTTATGTGGATGGAAGAGCGGAGGTTTGTGTGCTTACTAAAGACACCATGAGGCAACTCAAGCTGAAGATGAGTTCAAATTCTTTTTTGCAGGTAAAGATGGCCACAGTACAAAGGTACGTTGTTTGGGTTGTATTGAAGATCTTGAGGTTAATGTAGGAGGGCAGAAGGCTACGCTTGATTTTCATGTCATGCCAGCAAGATTTGATGCATGTCCAATCATCTTGGGTCGTCCTTGGCTCATTGGTATGAAGGCCCGACAAGATTGGCAGAACGGGTTGTTGGAGATGTACATGGACCGTCCGCCGAAGGACAAGGTGGTGTTTGACATGAAAACAGGAGAGGTTATGCAAAGCGGAACAGAAGAAATTGAAAGTGAGGAGGTGTCTTATAGCTCTTCATCAGATTCTACGATGGATGAGGAAGATGCTGAAGCCGACCTTCTAACCAGAGATGTGGATTTGTTTGGATTGTCTTTGGCTTCAGATGCTAAGGTGATGGATCAGCCCGCACCACATGGAGAGGGGAATGATCAGCCTAATGTTTCACTTTCAGAGTTGCACAAGATCTTGGAGCCGACACTAGGTGAGGAGGAGAGAAAAAGGTACCTACAAGTATTTCAGAAGTATCCTAAGCTCTTTGCTACTAAAAATCGTCAACTAAGAGGTACAAAAAGTATTGTTCATCATATTGATCTTGAGCCAAGAGCCAAGCCAGTTGCGCAAAAGTTAAGGAGGATGAGTTTTGTTCAGAAAGAGGTTCTTAAGGAAGAGGTTGTGAAGCTTTTAGAGGCTGACTTTATTTATCCAGTGGATGATTTAGAATGGGTTTTGCCTGTCGTTATCACCCCCAAGACGAACGGCAAGTGGAGGATTTGTGTGGATTTTCGGCCACTCATTGCTTGGACTAAGCGGGATCATTATCCTCTTCCTTTCCAAGATGAGATTCTTGATCAGGTGGCAGGTCATGAGTGCTACAATGTTTGTGATGGGTATTCCGGCTACTTAAATATACGGATAGCTGAAGAGGATCAGAAGAAAACCACTTTCACAACGCCATGGGGCTGTTTTTGCTATAGGGTCGTGTAGTTTGGGTTGCGCAATGCTTATGCCAGTTTCCAAAGGTGGATGAATTGGCTATTTGCCCCTTTTCTTGGTAAGTCTTTGAGAGTGTTTATGGATGATTTTTGTATCTACAGTTCTCAGCTTTTGCATGTGTAAAAGGTGGATGAAGTGTTTGGAAGACTAGATAGAGATGGGAGACAGCTTAATCCTTCGAAGTGTAAGGTGGGCCAGGAAAAGGTGATACTTCTACGACATGAGGTTTCAGCCGATGGTATTTCACCGGAGCCTAGCAAGGTGGAGGCTCTCCTTCTTCAAGATCCTCCGTCAAGTATCAAGGCCCTTTTGAGTTTTGTGCATAAGTTGAGGTAATTATCTCGGTCATTTGGTATGCTAGCAAATTACATGCATCCTTTGCAAAAGGCATCTCACAGGGATCCATTCCAATGGACGGAAGTGGAGGACACCACCTTTCAAGCTAATAAGGAGAAGTTCAGCACTTTCCCGACATTGATGCCTCCTGATTGGGATCATCCCTTTTATGTCAATCTGAGTGTGGGTAAGCATGCCGTGGGTGCCGTGTTGATGCAGAAGGGGAAGGGCAATTCATACATGAGACCGGTTTATTACATCAGCTGTTCAATGGGGGTCACTGAGCTTGATTGGCATGAGGTGGAGCAGTTGGTTGGGTGTCTTGTCTTTGCCACTAAGAAATGGAAATCATATTTGTTGACTAAGCCCTTTGTGATCTTGACCAATAATCAACTTCTTCCTCAAGTTATGAAAGCTTCAAATACTCCAAGGATTACTAAGTGGATGCTCAGTTTGCAGGAGTTTGAATTTACCTTCTTAAGGGAGGATTCTATAAGAGCCCAGCTAGTTGATCTTCTCACCTACAGGGAGCCGAAGGAACCGATTTCTACTCTTCAGGAAAAGGTGGTACCACATGCTGGGATTTAGGAGGAGATGCCAGATCGAGAGGTAGCTCTTTTCTTTGATGAGGGTTTTAAGAGGGTGAGTCAAAAAGGAAGTATGAGGTTTGTGATCTATGATACAAGAAAAAACGAAGTATGTGCTAAGAACTTTCAGGATGAGCAAGTTCATAGCAATAATGAAGCTGAATATTGCAGCCTTTATGTTGGTCTACAAAGGTGTTTTGAGATGGGTTACAGAAAGGTGGTAGCTAAGGGTGATCCTATGCCAGTGGTGAGACAAGTGTAGGAGTTTGGAGGCCAATAAGGAGAAGCTGAAGCGATGGATTTATAAGATTAAGGGTCTTATCAGAAAGCTCTCCAAGTTCGAGATGTGGCATGTGAAGAGGGAAGACAACAAAAGGGCTCATGCAGAGGCACAGATGGAGTGGCAGCACGGAGTGGTTGTGGCGGTCCATTTTGGAGAACCCAAGTACCAAGGTCGAGAGAGTCTCCACCTTATTGAGACATGGCTGGTGACAGGAGAGTGGGATCCAGAGTTGGATAGAAATCAGAGGTATGCCTTGATTTAAAAAGATAAAAAGTTTTGTATGGTTGGATCAAGATGTCCAGATGCTGTGTTGCAAAAGGTTCTCGAGTATGATAAGCAACAAAATGTTTGTCACCTCAGTTGTTATAACTGCCATGCACAAATGCAATAGACACATTTACAACCAATGTTTCCAGCGGAGTACCTACTGAGTTCCGATTACAAGCCAAAGGCAAAGAAAACAAGTGCAAACAAATTGGCAAAACGCACCTTGATGTGCTGGAGGCGTTGTCCTATTGTGGGTGGCATAGTATGTGGCTGGTGTCAGTTGCTAGATGATATCTCATAAAAACACCGTCTGTTAGGTGAGCATAAACAATCTGTGTGGTTAAAGAACAAAAAGACTGCGCAAAGAAGTCAGTCAGCGAGCTCATCTAAAAGTCTAAAACAAGCAACTCTTGCAAACAACAGAGAGGCACACAAAATGAGGGTGCACATATATAAGTTCAACTTTGCGACATTATCTTTTATATCAATTACACACACTGAATCGTTGAGAGTATAGGTTGCAGCCGTACCAAAGGATGAGATGGGTCCGAGGGTCTCAACTGACTGAAATTATGCGGATCGTATGATGGCCAGTCCCCAAGAAGCGAACCCATCGCCCTGCCTATACGATCATATGAAGGGGCGTCCCCGGGGAGAGCGTAAAGCTCTGGCATTGAACAACCCAACAGCAAATAAAAGGTGGGTTTCTAGCTATGCTTCAATAAAAAGCTGGGAAAATGGAGGCAGACTCTCAGAAAGAGAGAAACTGCAGCAAAACTGCATCTGCTAAGCCGATATTCAAAAAGAGGGAAGGATGTGATGGGCAAGGAACATACCTGAAGATGCAAGGATCGATCGAAGAGCAAGGAGTAAGGATGGGCTTGGCACAGAAGAAGCCTTCTCGATCTCCCCGTCAATTCTAAGACTCTGCTTGTTCAAGCTCCATGGATCACACAGTTGTTGTTGTTGTTGCATCTCAAATGAAATCAATAGCAATTCCAACAACCGTGTTGTTGTTGTCGTTGTTTGTAGCCTCTCGAATGAAATCAATAGCAATTCCTGTTGTTGTTGTTTGTAGCCTCTCAAATGAAATCAATGGCACTTCCAGAGTGAAGCTCCAATTTAAACATCTCTTCTCTTGAATTTAAATATCACACCTTCTCCCCTCCCTTCACGTGGATCTTTACTCAGGCTCTTTACACACCAAAGCCGCCCAAAGATGGGCGGCATAGGTGGCCCGATCAATTTTTTATTAAAACGATCATGGGCTGGCAGAACTCTACTACACACTCCGCCCAACCTCTTGCCCTTCCCTTAATTGAGGTGGCAGCAGCAGCTCGCAGCCAAGGTTGGTTGCCCGAACTTGGGCACCCACCTCATCAACCAATCAAATGCAAGGAGAGTGGTCCCTCTTGGTTTTTTGAAAGATTGTTGCTTGGGCGCTGCCCATGCCTTGGGCAAACATTGGGCGGGTTTGGTCAGTGTGTAAACAGCCTCATTGCAACTCCACATGGCCTTAGGGTGTAATTAACTCGGCATGTTGTGCACACAATTGAAGTCCATACCTCGATAGCCCAATGAGATGTCGCCTCGCAAAGCCTAGATAGAGAAACCGAAGCCCGTTTTGTTAAGCAAATGAACAATACGGCACATGAAACTCCACATGTCATTAGGGTGTAATTAACTCGACATGTTGTGCACACAACTGAAGTCGGGTTAGCCCAATAAGATGTCGCATTGCGAATAGAGAAGCTCATTGCTATGCGATTAACGATACGCCTCTCTCTCTCTCTCTCTCTCTCTCTCTCTCTCTCTCTTCTAATCTCTGCTATTGAAACACCCGCGATGCATTCAAATCGGGTGGCAACCAAGGATGCATAAATTTGCTAGAAAAAAAAGACATCCAGTAGTACGGAGGATCATCGGGCACCCAAGCATACTCTTCTACACAATCCATGGATATAAACTCCTCCCAAGCGTGCAATTGTGGAAATTCTCCAATACGTCTCATTTATGAACAGGGTGGTGACCAGATTGGTGTGAACCGACAAGGCAATAGCCAAGCCACTTTTGGAAAGATGGCCGGGCAGGTGGTCTAAAACCGAGCCTTACAGTCTTTATAGAATGCTAGAAGCTACCCAAAGAGTGTCCATTGTTGGGGCACAAAGCCTTTAGAGAAACACTCCCCACCCAAACATGCATAAAATTTTTTGAACAACCCATTTATTGGATTCATCTAGCAAGAAAGCAAGCCATTGCTAGAATAATGGGTGCCCATCCATGGGCAGCCAATGTTGGTTGCCCATGTTTGGACAGATTTCGGGGTTAACACATGGCAGCCAAGTATGACACAAGGAGAAGAGTGTGGCGGGTGGTGTGGCAAGCCCTCAGTGCCTGCCATTGATTTTATTTATTCCCATTGGCTATCAGGAGTGTGTATGGTGGGCGGAGCCTAAGTGTGTAAAGACCCTTGGTTAGCTTTGGTCTTACCTAGAATTGTATCTATGATCATGGGTTGGTTTTAGATATTTGTAAAACTCTGGCCCTATAAGAGGAAGGCATACAAGATTATATGGGAATCATTTAGTCTCATTAGTGCCTTCTAATGCTGAGAGGTATGCTAAAGATGTATACAAGATTATAAGGGAATCGCATTTAGCCTCATTATCATAGCAATGGAGGAGATTGGATATCTCCTTCTATTGGGATGACCTCCATTGAAATGTGCTAGGGTGGTTCATTGTGTGGCGATGACAATTCATACCAAACGGAAGGAGGTAGGGGTATTGTTATGGTTGAATTGAATTGATAATATTAAGGTTTTTTATGATGGGGATACTATACTATAGAATAATAGGCCCATTAGCAGGTCCCTCTCATGCCCACCATGCCATTTGGATGGCCTATATGCATTGAGTACATGGTTGTGCATAGTCCAAGCATATAATATTTTATAAGGGGAGAGTGGCAAGCATCTCCACTTGTCCTCTTAGGTAGCATTCGTGCATTATAACGTTGGGGATGCATCTATGTATGTGTCACCCAATCTTGACTACCACCATCTTTGTGCCAACCTTCCACTTGTCCTCCTAGGTGGTATCTGTGTATTATAATATTGGGGATGCGTCCATGCATGTGTCACCCAAGCTTGACATCTTAGTTCCCAATCGAGCGTATTTGGCCCCTATGGTCACATGGAAGATGCCCCGACCCGCCTAGTGCATGTGGGAAGCCAAGTCATTGATGTGACGAATGGGCTATAGAAAGAGGATTTCTCTTTCATGCAACTTGGTCTCCCCCACCTATGCCAAGATCATGTGTGTACAATTTTCTTATCATGCTTGGTCCATCTTTTCATATGCTAGAGTTGCTCTCCCCCATCTTGTAACTCCCCCTCCCTTCTCCTTTGTGAATTTGATTCTTAAAGTGCCCTTTAGCCAAGGCTCCCCCCCCCCCCCCCCCCCCCCCCGGGTTTCCATTTCCTAGTTCCCCATGTGATCCTCCCTCCCTCTCATGTGTGCATTGTACACTTCATGACAATTGTGAGAGTGTTGCCGTACCAGTAACCATTGCAACAATGAGCCACCATGAAGTGTACCAACAAATCTATTTGTGATGCTATAAAGCGACACTAGAGCCAACCATAGTTTGGTGTGGCTCTTTGGGATATGAAACTCTTTTATGGAAAGATGCTCTTGATTTTTCATTTTTTAAATCTTTGCATTTTATTCCCATGCAATTTGTTGAGAGGAAAAAAAAACAATATCGAATCCTTCTTTGAGTTAGTTAAAGTTTGTAATCATTTTCTCTTCCCGTC